>NC_142804.1:71558322-71598052 GCF_049724085.1 Artemia sp. Qi Xiang Cuo
ACTTAACCATGTTTACCTATAAAGTGGCCAAGCATGTTTTGAAACTATAGTTAAGGTTGTATAAGATAATCAGACTGGTTTTTTGTTTTTGTTTGTTTTGTTTTTTTAATCGGAAACTAGAGATTGTCAAATTGCGTATTTAGGAATGATTTTGTAGGGAAAGCTGTCTATCACCCGTTTGTTATCCACAGTTCCATTTCTTTGAAGTCTGTGCTATCAAGATCGGTTTCTGATTTTGTTGGACAATTACCTTTAGCCAACAATAGTTTGATATGAATGTGTCGGTAGATAGGATTTGCGAATTTGATCCTATTAAGGTGGAGAAAAAAAAAGGGTTTAGCATTTGCGAATCGGACTTTACGAACGGTATTAATTGATTAACAGGAATAAAAAAAAACAGAGCTAGATAACATTTGCGAATTAGATCGTATGAAGAAAAAAAAAAAAGGTAATAGCATTTGCAAATTGGGGATTATCAGTTAAGGTAGCCCCTTGCCATGGAGCATAGCAATCTAAGTGGTCATTGGCTGGTCCAGTGCATGTGTAATTGAACCAGCATATCTGATGATGGAAGGCCGGAAAAAAATATGACTTGACCTAGCTTTACTTCTTCGATGTGCACAGTATAATACACAAGTGGTGTTTGAAGAGGTGCTGTCAATTTAAAATAGAGTTTAACATTATAGATTACTAAAATTTGACACTAAGACAGATGTAGATGACAAGAAAAGAATTTTAATTACGGATAGCTTTACTTCTTAGATGTGTACTGTATAATACACAAGTGCTGTTTTGATTAGAAGGTTGTTTTTTTTTCTGTGAGATTGCATTTCACTGCGCTTTAAGCAAACTCAATGAGATGATCATTTTATGTACGCGTGTGTATTTACTAAAGGGGGTAACTGTTATAGAGAAAAGAGGAGTTGGAGGAAGGGGGATTGGTTGATACTGAGCTAGGTTTCATAGCCTTTTGTAGGTGTGTGTTGTCTGAAACCTATGATTTGGGCTTTTCAGAGCTAGGTTTCTTAGTATTTCGTAGGTGTGTGTTGTCTGAAACTTATGATTTGAGATGTGTAATTTGCTATATCCGGCTTTTATGAGCTAGGTCTCCTAGTATTTCGTGGGTGTGTGTTGTCTGAAACTTATGATTTGGGGTATGTAAATTACTATTTTGGGCTTTTCTGAGCTACGGTTTCTTAGTATTTCGTAGGTGTGTGTTGTCTGAAACTTATGATTTGAGATGTGTAATTTGCTATTTCCGGCTTTTATGAGCTAGGTCTCCTAGTATTTCGTAGGTGTGTGATCTCTGAAACTTATGATTTGGGGGATGTAAATTACTATTTCGGGCTTTTCTGAGCTACGGTTTCTTAGTATTTCGTAGGTGTGTGTGTTGTCTGAAACTTATGATTTGAGATGTGTAATTTGCTATTTCCGGCTTTTATGAGCTAGGTCTCCTAGTACTTCGTAGGTGTGTGTTGTCTAAAACTTATGATTTGGGGTATGTAAATTACTATTTCGGGCTTTTCTGAGCTAGATTTCTTTGTCTTTCACTGGTGTGTATTGTCTGAAACTTATGATTTGGGATGTGTAGTTTGCTATTTTTGACTTTGCTGAGTTAGATTTCGTAGCCTTTCATAGGTGTGTGTTATCTGAAACTTATGATTTGGGATGTGTAATTTGCTATTTCCGACTTTTATGAGCTATGTCTCCTAGTATTTCGTAGGTGTGTGTTGTCTGAAACTTATGATTTGGGGTATGTAAATTACTATTTCGGGCTTTTCTGAGCTAGGGTTTTTTAGTATTTCTCAGGTGTGTGTTGTCTGAAACTTATGATGTTGGGTATGCAAATTACTATTTAGTGCTTTTCTGAGCTAGATTTCTTAGTCTGTCATAGGTGTGTGTTGTCTGAAACTTATGCTTTGGGATGTGTAGATATATATTTTTGACATTGCTGAGCTAGGTTTCTTAGCCTTTCGTAGGTTTGTGTTGTCTGAAGCTTATTTGCTTCTTCCGACTTTTCTTAGCCAGATCTCTTAGTATTTCGTAGGTGTGTGTTGTCTGAAACCTATGATTTGGGATCTTTAGTTTGCAATATCCTGCTTTTCTGAGCTAGGTTTCATAGCCTTTTGTAGGTGTGGGTTGTCTTAAACCTATGATTTGGGATGCTATTTGGGCTTTTCAGAGCTAGGTTTCTTAGTCTCTCATAGGTGTGTGTTGTCTGAAACATACAATTTGGGTTGGGTAGTTTTCTATTTCGGGCTTTTCAGAGCTAGGTTTTTTAGTCTTTCATAGGTATGTGTTGTCTGAAACCTAAAATTTAGGGTGGGTAGTTTGCTATTTCTGGCTTTTATGAGCTAGGTCTCCTAGTATTTCGTAGGTGTGTGTTGTCTGAGACTTATGATTTGGGGTAGGTAAATTACTATTTCGGGCTTTACTGAGCTAGGTTTCTTAGTATATCGTAGGTGTATGTTGTCTGAAACTTATGATTTGGGGTGTGCATTTCGCTATTTTTGACTCTGCTGAGCTAGATTTCTTAGCCTTTCATAGGTGTGTGTTGTATAAAAATTATGATTAGGAATGTTTAGTGTGCTAATTTTTCGTTCGACGAGCCAGATTTTTTTGTACTTCTTTGGTTTGCGCTGTATGAAACTGATGATTTGAGATATGCAGTTTACTATTTCCGGCTTTTATTAGATAAGTACCCTAGTATTTCGTAGGTGTGTGTTGTCTGAAACTTATGATTTGGGGTATGTAAATTACTATTTCGGGCGTTTCTGAGATAAGGTTACTTAGTATTTCATAGGTGTGTGTTGTCTGAAACTTATGATTTGGGGTGTGTAATTTGCTATTTCCGACTTTTCTTAGCCAGATTTCTTAGTATTTTGTATGTGTGTGTTGTCTGAAACTTATGATTTGGGATGGTTAATTTGCTATTTCCGGCTTTTATTAACTAGGTTTCTTTGTCTTTTGTAGATGTGTGTTATCTGATGTATATAAAAATGAACTATTTCAGGTAAATTCGAACCAACCAGGGTTCTAGAATGTAAATTCTAGTTTTGTGTAAGAAAGTTACTGAAATTATAATTTTTTGACTCATATGTTAAAGTTAAGCCCAGTTATGGATTTAAAAAAAACTATTTCTATAAAATCTGAGCTAATAAGGGTTTTTGACCGTAAACTCTATTTTTTTTTGTAAGAAAATTATGGAAAATACAATTCTCAGGATCAAATGTGAAACTTAGGTCAATTTTGGATCGAAAAATAAAAGTATTCCCGTAAAATCTAAGCTAATAAGGGTTTTTGACCGTAAACTCTAGTTTTTTGTAAGAAAATTATGGAAAATACAATTCGTTGGCTCATAGGTGAAACTTAAGTTCAGTTATGGATCGAAAAATAAACTATTTCTATAAAATCTGAGCTAATAAGGGTTTTTGACCGTAAACTATAGTTTTTTGCAAGAAAATTATGGAAAATACAATTCTCTGGTTCAAATGTGAAACTTAAGTCTATTTTTGGATCGAAAAATAAAACTATTTCCGTAAAATCTGAGCTAATAAGGGTTTTTGACCGTGAAATCTATTTTCTTGTAAGAAAATTATGGAAAATACAATTCTCTAGTTCAAATGTGAAACTTAAGTCCAGTTTTGGATACTCATAATGATGAGGACTGATTGTTCTACTTCAATATTTTTTCCATAAAAAATAACTATTTTTTTTTAAACCTCAAAATTATTCAACTTTTTTTCTTTTTTTTTGTACGTATTTTAAAATGACAAAATATGCTTACGACTCTAACAATTATACTCTTTGATTGGTCAGAGACACGATATGGCTTTCTCAATCGTATTCTGTGTCCGGTTATCGACACTACCTAGTCTATTGCATGTATTAAATCAGTATTTTTTACGCAGTGGAACGATAAACACATAAGTCATATCTTAAAAAAAAGTGAAGATGGAGCATTTGAATAAAGTGTGTTCACATAACAAGGTTATTGTAGCAAGGTTATTTAATCAATCTGATACTTAGATTTTCTCAATTTTATCCGATATTCTATCCTGTGTATCCGAGAAAAGGATGCTGATATAGAAGTTAGTCACTCTGATACTTAGATTTTGTCAATTTTATCCAAAATATCCGATAAAGGATGTTGATAAAGCATTTATTCATTCTGAAATTTAGATTTTGTCAATTTTATTTGACATATCTGACAAAGGATGTTGATAAAAAAAAATTATTCACTCTGAAACTTAGATTCTATCAATTTTATTCGATGTATCTGACAAAAGATGTTGATAAATAAAAATTATTCTCTCTAAAACTTAGATTTTGTCAACTTTTTCCAATGTATCTGAAAAATGGATGTTTATATAGAATTTAATCACTCTCATAATTAGATTTTGTGAAATTGCTTTATTGTCCGTCTAGGAAGCGACTTCAATCGATAATGAATGTTAATAAAGAATTTATTCAATTTTTTTTTTATAATTTCGCGAATTAAATTTCTGTATTGTGTATCCAAGAGGTGAATTCAAGAAAGAGTTTGTTACTTACTTACTTGCAATTTTTTCATAATGACATAATGACATATCCAACAACGGATGCTGATAAAGAATTTATTCATTCTGATACCTAGGTTTTGTCAATGTTATCCCATGTACCTGAGAAATGGATGTCGATATAGAATTTAATCAATCTGATACTTAGATTTTGTCAATTTTATCCGATATTCTATCCTGTGTATCCGAGAAAAGGATGCTGATATACAATTTAGTCACTCTGATACTTAGATTTTGTCAATTTTATCCAAAATATCCGATAAAGGATGTTGTTAAAGCATTTATTCATTCTGAAATTTAGATTTTGTGAATTTTATTTGACGTATCTGACAAAAGATGTTGATAAAAAAATTATTCACTCTAACACTTAGATTTTGTCAACTTTTTCCTATGTGTCCGAGAAATGGATGTTGATATTGAATTTAATTACTCCTATACTTATATTTTGTGAAATTGCTGTATTGTCTGTCTAGGAAGCGACTTCAATCGATAATGAATGTTAATAAAGAATTTGTTCAATTTTTTTTTTATAATTTCCTGAATAAAATTTCTGTATTGTGTATCCAAGAAGTGAATTCAAGAAAGAGTTGCTTACTTACTTACTTACTTACTTACTTACAATTTTTTCATAATAACATAATGACATATCCAAAAATAGATGTTGATAAAGAATTTATTCATTCTGATACCTAGATTTTGTAAATGTTATCCCATATGTCTGACAATAGATGTATGCAAATTCCTTTTCTTACATCTCCGATGTTTTAATAGACATTCTAAACGTTTGATATGCTAGCTTACTCTAAAAATAATAAACACATAACAATGTAATATTTTTAATGAAATAATGCTATGTAGAATATTAATACAAAAATATATTATGATACATTATTAATATCAATGATTAACTTTGGACACTTTGAATCTGTTCCATAAAATAGTTCACCATGTTCTCTCTTGATATTGTAGCTATTGTCTTCTCTTAGTTTGTAATCAGTAGAATAATCAATATTCCAATTTGAGTCATACACAATTTTTACTGGTGTCTCGTCAACAGGCTCAATGTGCTTTTCGTCTTTGGTATTATTTGGTTCATTGACTATTTGATCAATGGCAGTAACGTTTGCTGGTGATTTGTTTTTCATCGATTCATCTTTATATTCCATAGTGATATTTTCTGACAATGCCCTTTTTATTTTTCTGGCAATTTCACTGTCTATTATCACATTATTTTTACACAGGTAACAGTTTCGGCACATAGACAAGATATGGTTTAAGATATTAGTAGAAGAGTAGGCCTTTCTTTTATTGACCTTCCGTTGAATGCTAATACACGAAAGCTGACGATTGGATGTATCAGTAGTTAATGTGTTACTTGCAACAGTAGCAAGGAGTTGTCCTCTATCATCAACGATTATTTTTATGATGGCATTCTCTTTGAGTGCAATCATCTCTGGAGATCTCAATCTCGCATAACCACCAACATAAGAGTTGAATTTTTTCGGTATTCCAAAGAATTTTAATTCCTTACTGTCATGACAATGCATGCATACATTTCCAATAGTGTTACCACTTGTACTTGTTTCATAGTTTAAATACTTCTCCTTGTCGGCATTCAATGCTACAATAACCTTGTTATGTGAACACACTTTATTAAAATGCTCTATCTTCACTTTTTTAAGATATGACTTGTGTGTTTATCGTTCCACTGCGTAAAAAATACTGATTTAATACATGCAATAGACTAGGTAGTGTCGATAACCGGACATAGAATACCAGTGGGAAAGCCACATTGTGTCTCTGAGCAATCATAGAGTAACATTGTTAGAGCCGTAAGCATATTTTGTTATTTTAAGATACGTACAAAAAAAAAGTTTAATAATTTCGAAGTTTAAAAAAAAAAGTTGTTTTTAATGAATAATATATTGAATTAGAATCCTCAAGCCTTATCATTAGGAGTATCCAAAACTGGACTTAAGTATCAAATTTGAACTAGAGAATTGTATTTTCCATAATTTTCTTACAAGAAAATAGAGTTTACGTTCAAAAACCAGTATTAGCTCAAAGTTTACAGATAAAGTTTTATTTTCGTTCTGAAAATGGACATATGTCTCAAATTTGATCCAGGGAATTGTATTTTTCATAATTTCTTTGCATAAAACTAGATTATACTGTCACGAACCCGTTTTAGCTCAGATTTTACAGAGATAGTTTATTTCCCTATCCAAAACTGGACTTAAGTTTCACCTCTGAGCCAACGAATTGTATTTTCCATAATTGTCTTACTAAAAACTAGAGTTTTCGGTCAAAAGCCCTTATTAGCTTAGATTTTACGGGAATACTTTTATTTTTCGATCCAAAATGGACCTAAGTTTCACATTTGAACCTGAGAATTGTATTTTCCATAATTTTCTTACAAAAAAAAACTAGAGTTTACGGTAAAAAACCCTTATTAGCTCAGATTTTACAGAAATAGTTTTATTTTTCGACCCAAAAATAGACTTAAGTTTCACATTTGAACCAGAGAATTGCATTTTATATAATTTTCTTACAAAAAAGAATAGTTTACGGTCAAAAACCCCTATTAGCCCAGATTTTATAGAAATGGTTTATTTTCCGATCCATAGCTTGGATTAACTTTCACCTATGAGTCAACGAAATGTAATTTCCATAATTTTCTTACACAAAACTAGAGTTTGAGGTCAAAAACCCTTATTAGTTCAGATTTTACGGAAATAGTTTATTTTTATAGGTTTCAGACAACACATACCTGCGAAAGACTAAGAAACCTAGTTAATAAAAGCCGGAAATAGCAAATTAACCATCCCAAATCATAAGTTTCAGACAACACACACCTACGAAATACTAAGAAATCTGGCTAAGAAAAGTCGGAAATAGCAAATTACACACCCCAAATCATAAGTTTCAGACAACACACACCTATGAAATACTAAGTAACCTTAGCTCAGAAAATTCCAAAATAGTAATTTACATACCCCAAATCATAAGTTTCAGACAACACACACATACGAAATACTAGGAGACCTAGCTCATAAAAGCCGGAAATAGCAAACTACACATCCCAAATCATAAGTTTCAGTCAACATACACCTACGAAATACTAAGAAACCTAGCTCAGAAAAGTCAAAAATAGCAAATTACACATCCCAAATCATAATTTTCAGACAACACACACCTACGAAAGGCTAAGAAATCTACCTCAGGAAAGCCCGAAATAGTAATTTAGATACCCCAAATCATAAGTTTCAGACAACACACACCTACGAAATACTAGGAGATCTAGCTCATAAAAGCCAGAAATAGCAAACTACCCACCCCAAATTGTAGGTTTCAGACAACACACACCTATGAGAGACTAAGAAACCTAGCTCTGAAAAGCCCAAATAGCATCCCAAATCATAGGTTTAAGACAACCCACACCTACAAAAGGCTATGAAACCTAGCTCAGAAAAGCAGGATATTGCAAACTAAAGATCCCAAATCATAGGTTTCAGACAACTCACACCTTCGAAATACTAAGAGATCTGGCTAAGAAAAGTCGGAAATAGCAAATAAGCTTCAGACAATAGACACCTAGGAAAGACTAAGAAATCTAACTCATCAGAGTCAAAAATAGCGAACTACAAGCCACAAATCAAAAGATTTAGACAATGCAAACCTGCGAGACTAAGAATCCTATATAAGAAAAGCCCGAATAATAATTAACATACCCTAAATGATAAGTTTCAGACAACACACACCTACGAAATACTAAGAAACCCTAGCTCAGAAAAGCCCGAAATAGTAATTTACATACCCCAAATCATAAGTTTCAGACAACACACACCTACGAATTACTAGGAGACCTAGCTCATAAAAGTTGGAAATAGCAAATTACACATCCCAAATCATAAGTTTCAGATAAAACACACCTATGAAAGGCTACGAAATCTAACTCAGCAAAGTCAAAAATAGCAAACTACACATCCCAAATCATAAGTTTCAGACAATACACACCACCGAAAGACAATGAAATCTAGCCCAGAAAAGCCCGAAATAGTAATTTAAATACCCCAAATCATAAGTTTCAGACAACCCACACCTACGAAGTACTAGGAGACCTAGCTCATAAAAGCCGGAAATAGCAAATTACACATACCAAATAATAAGTTTCAGACAGCACACACCGACGAAATACTAAGACACACAACCTCAGAAAAGCCCTAAATAGTAATTTATATATACCAAATCATAATTTTTAGACAACACACACCTACGAAATACTAGGAGACCTAGCTCATAAAAGCCGGAAATAGCAAATTACACATCTCAAATAATAAATTTCAGACAACACACACCTACGAAATACTAAGAAACCGTAGCTCAGAAAAGCCCGAAATAGTAATTTACATACCCCAAATCATAAGTTTCAGACAACACACACCTACGAAATACTAGGAGACCTAGCTCATAAAAGCCCGAAATAGCAAATTACACATCTCAAATCATAAGTTTCAGACAACAGACACCTACGAAATACTAAGAAACCTAGATCTGAAAAGCCCAAATCATAGGTTTCAGACAACACACACGTACAAAAGGCTATGAAACCTAGCTCAGTATCAACCAATCCACCTTCCTCCAACTCCTCTTTTTTTTCTACAACAGTTACCCCCTTTATTAAATACACACGCGTACATAAAATGATCTTCTCATTGAGTTTACTTAAAGCGCAGTGAGATGTAATCTCACGAAAATAAAAAAAACCTTCTAATCAAAACAACACTTGTGTATTATACAGTACACATCGAAGAGTAAAGCTATCTGTTATTAAAATTCTTTTCTTGCCATCTACATCTGTCTTAGTGTCGAATTTTAGTAATCTATAACGTTAAACTCTATTTTAAATTGACAACACTGCTCAAACACCACTTGTGTATTATACAGTACACATCGAAGAAGTAAAGCTAGGTCAAGTCATATTTTTTCCGGCCTTCCATCATCAGATATGCTGGTTCAATTACACATGCACTGGACCAGCCAATGACCACTTATTTTGCTATGCTCCATGGCAAGGGGCTACCTTAACTTATAATCCCCAATTCGCAAATGCTATACCCTTTTTTTTCTTCATTCGATCTATTTTACGAATGTTATCTAGCTCTGTTTTTTGTTGTTCCTGTTAATCAATTCTTATCGTTCGTAAAGTCCAATTCGCAAATGCTAAACCCTTTTTTTCTCCACCTTAATAGGATCAAATTCGCAAATCCTATCTACCGACACATTCATATCAACTATTGTTGGCTAAAGGTAATTGTCCAAAAAAATCAGTAACCGCTCTTGATAGCACAGACTTCAAAGAAATGGAACTGTGGATAACAAACGGGTGATAGACAGCTTTCCCTACAAAATCATTCCTAAATACGCAATTTGACAATCTCTAGTTTTCGATTAAAAAAACAAAACAAACAAAAACAATAAACCAGTCTGATTATCTTATACAACCTTGACTATAGTTTCAAAACATGCTTGGCCACTTTATAGGTAAACATGGTAAGTCAATTTACCGGTTAGACTGCACTTCATATTTCTATGTAATTCCATGTGTAATTGAACTAAATATCACTGTCCTTGGTAAGTCAATGCACAGGTTAGACTACATTTTTGTGAAATTCAATGTATCTTTTCCTGTAAGTTTCGGATTCCCTATATAGATACTACTTACATAGCCCTAGTCGCTTTAATGTATTTGTCTGGTATACCATACAAGGATAAGACCTTTGCTAATGCTCTTCTATCAACAGAGTCACTTGATTGCTCATAATCAATAAAACTGAGGACTAAAGGTGATTGCTAGCTCAGGCACTTCTCAATTATTAACATAAGAGTGAAAATTTGGTTGACACATCCTCTACCATTTCTAAAACCGCACTGTTCTTCTCTTATAACTTTGTCTACAGCATCACTCAGTCTAAAAAGTATCATATTACTAAGTAGTTTGCTACCTACGAAGACCAGACTAATGCCTCGATAATTACCACAATCACTCTTATCACCTTTCTTGTACAGTTATTTAATTAGGGTTTTTCTAAAATCGCTAGGTACTTCCCCTTTTTCAAAAAATCATATTCATAATCTCCAGTTACTTATTTTTAGCCTCAGAGCTACCATATTTAAGAAACTTATTTACTACAATATCAGCAGCTTGATCCTTATTGTTTTTTAATCCTTTTAGTTCTATCACTAATTCTTCCTCACAAAAAGAATATTCCTTCGCATCCAAGGTATCGCAAACTTCTCATTTTCCTCTATATCTTTTCCAGTAACTCTATCTCGGTTTAGCACATTCTCAAAATGTTGTTCTGCCCATCTCTCTTTAACTCTTTCTTTATCACTAATTGTTGCCCCGTTTTTATCTTTAACTGGGTCTAGTCCAGATTGACTACTCCCTTTCAATTTATTAACATGCCAGTACAGTATTTTACTATTATGCCGTCTAGTTGCATCTTCCATATCCTCGGCAATTTTATTTATGACCACAACTACGCACCTCCTTAGTCATATTTGAAAGCACTCTCCTTTTTCTTTTACTAATATGTCCGAAAACTTGCGGAAAATATTTCACAAGTCTCGCAGGCATGTGGGGGACTGTTAGGCCCAAAGATTCATCTAGTGAATGTACCTATAGACCTCCAGCTTGCTATGTTTTTTCCTTTCCTTCGAATTATTTAGTCTTATTCCGTTCTGAGAAATCGGTTGACCGTTTCCTATGGCATATCCAGGATTCTCTTCGACAGGGGGGGGGGATACAACCTTTTTTTTAACGCAAACATAATTGTTTACGTTTATTTTTGTTACGTTTTTACGAGTGGTACCGAGATTTCAGTGAGGGGATTCAAACCCGGTGCCCATCTGGATACAACCTTAACCGTTCCACTTTATTTATTAATAATATTTTTCATTATAGATTAGTTGTTGGCGGATATTTTAAATTTCTGAATTTGTCTCAGACTGATGAAGGTATATATGAATGCATGGCCATCAACGAGATTGGTCACCAAATTGTTGAAACTCAAGTAATATTAAGCGGTAAGTAGCCTCTCTTTGAACTCTCTCACGCTAAGCAACCATCAACGCTTATTGCTCTTACTAGCGGAAGTCGGCCCCTCTATGTCTAAAAATATTTGTCAAATCTATTTCTTCATTGAAAAATATATATATATATATTTTAAAGTCTCTTTGCACCTAAGGGCCACTGATTTACATAATCTAAATGAAAGAAAAGTGCATTTATACCACGTATGTAAAAATTTTTAGGTGGTCAGTATAAAAGGGGGTGCCAGTCGTGACGGGTCACCACTGCTGCCATCTATAATCAATTCTAAAGGGACAGGGTTAATGACACCTTTTTCAAGGTCAATCAGGGGATGTTTCTAAGCCTATTGACTCCGAGACGAGATTTGCGCATGCGCACTGAATAGCTAACATGAATCAATGGTATTGATCCACGAAGGGGACAGGATTTCTTGGAAATTGATTACATAATCAACGGGGACGTTTCTAAGTGCATTGATCTACGAAGGGGACAGATTTATGGGAAATTGATTGCATAATCGAAGGGGACTAGATTTCTGAGAAATTGATTGCATAATCGAAGGGGACAGATTTCTGGAAAATTGATTGCATAATCGAAGGGGACTAGATTTCTGGGAAATTGATTGCATAATCAAAGGGGACAGGATTTCCGGTAAATTGATTACATAATCGACGGGAAATTATCGATCCACTAACGGGACAGGATTGCAGTGAATATAAGGAAGGATTTTTGCTATAGATGTTATTAGTGTGAGAATAGAATTCAAGGAGTGAGAACAGTTTGACTTTACTCATTAGGATATATTAGTAATAATAATGAGTGGAATGTTTATACTATTAGAAGTTTATAGTGGAGTTGGTAGCAATGATACAAGAGCCTCAAACATTGCGGTGGAAATCACGAGAGGATCACGGCTTTGTCTGGAATGAGATGAAGTATATGCAAGATATGTGTTATCATTGAGCAAATTTAAAATGGAGGATCAATTATACTTCGCTGCAAAAGTTGATATAGCACATCTGAATAGACTTCAAAGTGCTTTAAAGGTAATAGTGAAGCATATCGAAGACAATAAGCTGTATCGCTAATTGTACTTGTGTAATATATATTAATGTTGTAATTATACAATAAAATTGTTTCAAAATCGAAAATGTTACCCATTTGTTAGAATTTTAGGTTATGTAGAACGAATCGTGGTTAGTCTAGAATCAGCAGTGAGAGTGATAGGATTGAAAAATGATTCAATTTGAGAAACAGAGAATTAGATCGAATCTGGTGATGGAAAAACATTTGATTCTGGATGACGATTTTCACGAGTTATCCCTTCAACGGAAGATATTCTCACAGGGAACACTTGACAATATAATGAAAACTGGTTCTCCCCTATTGACCAATTGTATGAAGCTTTTACGATGTGATTTAAATGCTTATACTCAATTTATTGATATATTAATTAGAACAAAGCAGAATAATATTGTGGATATTATATTGAAAACATTGCCATAGATTCAATGTAGATGGCTCCCCCTTCGAAAGAGGTAGCGTCACAGAGTTACTCCTCTCCCATTCCCCACTGAATTTATCGAACGAGGATCAGTTTCTTTTTAGCTGTGAGAGAGTTGACATCGGAAACCAAAAAATGTTCTATACATGTCCTCTATGCATGTACACTCTTGGCAATTGGTCATCATGTGAGAATTGTACAATTATTGATGACTATAATGAAAAGTGCAAATTAAGCAATCCATGTAAATTACGTAGAGAATATGCAGTACAAATTAAAGGTGAAATTCATGTCTTGAAGAGACTTGTGACTATTACTTTAGAGGGAATCTATACTCCAATTGCCACTATGACAAATGTGATCAGTGGGAGAATACTTACCCAGGTATGATTGGAAAGAACCCCAAGCGTAATTTTAGTTTATTTCTGCGAGATTGGTATCGTCGTGGATCTAAATTATTTTGGGAGGAAGAATCAGGTCTACGATTCAACTGTTGGGGTAACAAGACAATTTGGTTTCTACGTCATCGTTGTGACGACACTGCCTATTATGACTATAAACCTAGTGATTTTTATTGGGCAGTTACCGAATGTGATTCACCATTTGAAAACACTGTATGTGATGTTGCTTCAAATAGACAGATTGAAAGACGTGAATTTTAGAACATGAATGCAATTAGTATCATTTACGATACATAGAGATAAGACATGAGTGAAATTAAATTATGCTGTGGAAAATGTAACCCTTACTTTGCAGCCAATAAAGATCAATATACAGTAAATTCAAATGATCTACCAGCATTAGTGGTTCACGACAGTTGCCTATACACCGAAGAAGAAGAAGAAATCTAAAGTGAAGAGTAAAGACATTGTTATATATATACATTTTTCATTTATTAATAAACAAATTCACATACATTTTTTAATCACTTTAATCGTAGGGCACTAAAATCAATATTATACAGGTCTGAGAGGATATTTTCCACCATAAGGTCGTTCAGACGTGGATTGTCTACATAAATGTTGAGACACTGCTTTTAAGTATCGCCGCGACATCTGAAAACGAAATATAGTAGCGTATGGAAACCACAGCTTTTAGTTGTTAGATCCTGCACTCTCTTCCGATTTTGAATAATTGTTTTCCCACTGCTCTCAATATAGTTGCTGATATGTGGAGTGTAGAATGTATAGGGTAGGCCAAGAGGATCAAAAAATTCAATCGTCTTCATTGTTTGAAAGATGCACAACAAATTACCAGTATTCACAGTCGATGGATTGCTATTAACAATGATTAGGGTATTTTTGGCACTTTGTATTTTTCCAATAAAGTCCGAGGTTAGACAATAGGATCTGTATTTGGACATGTAGGGGTCCAAATTAAATACATTGATTATTTGACTGGTGTTCATGGTGCAAGGTCTAGTAGAACACTGCATTCGGGAGTGATTTTCCAATAGGTTTCAAATTGATTTAGTAATATTAGTGCAATACTCCCTGCTAATGGTTCATAAAATATGAACTCTAGACGGACACTCCTCATACGTACTATACTCATATCCTAGGTGCCAAAAAAATCCCTAACCATTATACCACTTGTTTTAGCGAAAATTTCATTAGTTATACCATTTTCAAATAGTTGTGAATCATGGTCTAGGGTTTGCATGGTCAACTTATACAATGTCCTATAGGATTTATCAAAAGAAAGATTGAAGAGTGGGATTCCATTTACTTTGCAGACAAGAGATGAAAGCCCAAACATTTCAAATTTATGTGGGCATCCTGTCCACGATCCTATTGCACTAGCGCTCTTTACAAATCCAAAGGCTAATTTTGACGGAATTTCGCCAGTGATAAAGGATGAGTCGGTGAAGGTACATGAGCCTTTGGCAATATGACCTTGATTGGTGATTGTATGAGGAAGAAGTAGTTTAATATTATTTCCACTGGGTCTCAGTTTTTCCACTGCCAAAGCAACAGAACTCATAACCTGCTGTTTGCTTACATGTAGTGTTGTCGAGGTGAGGGAGATAGTTACATCAAGATTGGCAGCAAGTTCTTTTCGTAAAATGAAATTGCATGGAGCAAGCCTCAAATTTATATCCACTTTAATATTGGGTGGTAACCATTGGGGTATATTAAATATTTCATGATATGTTTTTCCAACTAGATGTAATTCACTAGTTGTAGCATTTTAAGTGCATCTGTACTATCAATATTAGTAATGTATTCATATCCATTGGAGGGGCCTCTCAGTTCCTTGTATGACTTGGGTGGCATCAGCATAAATTGCATATAGCTTGTATAATTTGAGAGATTGTTGCTTGTGCTCACCAGCGTGCCATTTATGTAGACATTGATTTGACGAAATAAATTATGTAATATACAATTTTCATAGGATATTCCATCGGCAAGAATTGGCAATGTATTATTGGATTTCCGGACTTTCATTCGTAAATTTACAAGTGTTGCAGACATTTCCATAAAGTAGTCTTTATTGGAATAAATTTTGAAGCGGAATATTATCAGAGAGGGGTTGTTGTGGATAAAATTGTTCATAGTATCCATGTTTTACACTCACATCAACATTTTCTGCATTGAATAGATTTAAAGATAAAGTGACTGAAGATTGGGAATCCTTGTGTGGTAGATATGACATCTTAGGAAAAGAAATCAAGTTTCGATCTAACAATTCTCTTCCTGGGGCTTATTCTTCTACTGTTTACTGTACGTGTCGTCTTTTCCTTCTTTTCTTTGACAAGGGTGATGTCTTTCGTTTCTGACCTGAGTAGAGACTGATGAGTGGTGCACTGTTTCTCAACCTTTTTAAACCTTTTCCATTTTGATGTGATTTCAATCGTTCGCCAAGGGTTCGCGCACTGGACCAAAGATTTTCCAAAACACTTTTTTTAAATCCTTGCCAGATCCCCAATAGTATAGTGTAGAGGATTCAAAATCTGTCGCAGCCGGTACAATATATTTTCTAGCCAGAGGTAGTGTAGAGCGAAACAGCTTAGCAAACCAACTGCCAAGACCATAGCCAGACATTGATGAGCGACCTTTGTAATAGTCCATTCCATTACCATGTTGTCTTGGGCCAAGAGTATTAACATAGCAGTCAATATCAGGACAAATGAATACCACGCTTCTATTAGACATCTTGTTGTTGAATGGGTCGAAAATGGCATGTAATCTCAGCCAAACCTTTTGTTATTGCTAGGAGATCACCTAATTCAGTTCTTAGTGTTAACTGACAGAGTTCCAAATAGGAAGTGTTTACGGGAATATACTGAAGATGCTTTATATTGTAATGGTGAATATGTTCTTGATTGGTTTTCTGTTCAAGAACTCGTAGGAGGGGGAAATTGCTATTGCCAACCCGGAATGTTTCAACAAATGAAGCGTAGAGAAATATACAAGTATCCGTGGAGAAGGCAGGCGGGTAGTCAGCAAAAATAAATTAGTGTTTCCAGCACTTTTACCATTGATTATATTGAGCTTAAAGCCAATAACATCTTTTAGATTATCATTGAGAATAACATTTTCATCGGCAATGGGTGAACTAATTTATTTCTTACTCTCGTCCTTTGAATAGTTGAAATGAAAGGCTTCTTTCTTATGAGTAGAAATTCCTTTATTGATAGAACGATATAAATCATTCATACAGGTGAGTTCTTCGTAGGGTAATTTAATGAATGGATAATTCATCCAATTGATCTTTTGAATATGTTCTTGATCACCTGAGGGTTGCGGCCAATCATAGGGTTTAATTTTTATATCATATTTGCAATCTTTTCTCAGGATATCATATGTGTTATTGGTGGTTCAATTAATTCAAACTGTATCACCAACATTGAATTTCTTCTTCACATTTTTTTCTTTTTCACTGGAATATTGCTTTAGAAAAGGATCAAATGTATTTTCACTGCAATGAACGTCCTGTGGGCTAACATTGGACATGGATCGATGTGGTCGTTGGTTTTGTATTTGCCGTATTTTATCTAAATCATGAATAAAAGCAGCAGTATTTTTCAGGGTGAAGTATCTTGAAATCAATGAACGAAACTTACTTATTAATTGTTCAGCCAATGCAGCCTTAATCGGGCCCTTACTATGATAGAGCGTTGTATTATATTTCAATAGAACCTTTTGCACATGAGGATTAACAAATTAGCTACCACGATCTGATTGAATTTTTCTATAGCAATCCTGTTCAAGAATACTTTTAAAGCATGATCAACTTCAACACCTCTCTTTGATCGCAATAGAATGGCATAGACATAGCGTCTAAAGACACTGATTGTCACTAGAATATATTTGTAGGGTGTATTGTGACGCCGCTGAATCGCATCTAAAGTTAAAACATCAGTTTGCATTATATGCTGAGGGAAAAAGGCTTTAGTTTGTCGATATTGTTTGCCACGAAGCCTGCGATTCCGATGCAGTGTGTAACTCGGTTCATTTTCTAGATAGTCTTTTGCTTTTTTTAATGTGCTACCATCTATTTCAGAGGCAACTTTAGAAAGCCTTGTGGAGGAGATTAGAATTCCCGCTTTACCAATGTTTTCACAGACATGTTTTAAAATTTCATCCATTCCGAACGCAAACACGTAGTGTAATGTCCACTCCCCTTTTGCACAATGGAGGATAAATCAATCCGTCTTCACCTTTGTCTAGCCGTCATCGTCGGTGTTATAAAATCATTGCTGCTGCTGCTGCTGCTAGTATTTTCCAAGATTGAATCTTCTTTTTCTTCTTTTTTAAATGGTGTTGGCGTTGTTGGAGAACTATATCTCTTAATTTCTATAGAATTTGCTTACTGCTAATAAGACTTTTGGGGAAGTTTAATGCATTTAGAAAGGTGTATAGACTATTGTCAAATGATAAATGTCCTTTACGATTCGTAACCATATCGCAAATTAAATCAACTAGATTATAACTTTTTCCCTGAATTATAATTCGTTTCCCTGTACTATCGACTTACACTTGATGATCATCACCTGTTTCCAACATGAGATATGTTAATACTCTTTTCCTCTTTTCTCGATAGGTCACTGGCAATAGGTTTCCAATTTATGTCACTATGAAATTCAAGTCCTTCTCCTTTGATTGCACTGCTGAATCTTGAGGATATGTTTCCTGTTTAGGGGGATCTTTGACGGTGACGGCGGGTCTCTCACGATAAGGTCTATGTTTGTCCACACGTCGCAATGCATCTTGAAGTAAAACTAGCAGTTTATAATCGGCAAAATTTTCATCATTAATGAATTTGCTTAGATTGTCTTCAAAATGCTCCAGGAGTGAGAGGACAAGTTCAAATGGCGTCAATTTATAGGGTTTAGCCATCTAGAGAAAACTGTTTACAAGTCCTGCAATTATTGGTAGTAAAAGTTTAAAAAAGCTACCGCCCGCTTGAAAGAGACGTTTTCTTTTAAAAATTTTTCCTTTGTTTTTGCAAGCCAAGGCACGTACAGTGGAACGATGTTGCCTAGTCTGTTCTCTAACACCTTCTGGAAAGTGTACATTGCCCTCAGTTAAATTTAAACAAAGTTCAGATATTAGATTAATGAAATCATTGTCAACACCATGTTTGAGTAGGGCCTTCCTGAGTGGAGGTTTTGAAGGGTCTAAAACGGAAAATAAATGCCGTTGTTCGTGTAGTTTCTTCAGTGTCATGATGGCAACTAATAACCTTTTCTACTGTTCACCGGAAGATATACAGTAGTTTAAATCTTAAAATGGCCCTGTCACCCGAAACTGTTTCCACTGATTGATAACCATGCCGCCTGCAATGCTTCATGTAATTCTGTAGTTTTAAATCACTACGAAATTGGGACAGGCATGTTGGACAGTAGAAATGTACCCCTAGATCCTTACACTCTCCCAGAAGTCTACTGATGTCCGTAATTGGGTTGAAATGGCCAATTGAATTGGGTTCACTAGGTGGTGTGTACAACAACCAAACCCAGTGCTTCACCAATTCAATTGACGGGCCCGTTACTGGGAACAACGCCCCCTTTTTATTAGAACGTGCTCCATCCTCAAATTCAGTTTCATACTGAATCATAGTAACACCGATATTTAAATAGGCATTGGCCCTTTCGAAAATATCAATGGATCTTATTGTTACTGGAAATTTTCCCTCTATACAAGAGAAATCTACAGGGGAAAAATCATACCCCACCTTCCCATGTACAGCCCAGTATTCTAAATTTTTCTTTGAAGCGTCACGTGTTAGAGGTTCGAAAGCTGATATGAGGAAAGCGTACATGAAACATTTTTGGCCTGTTTCAAAACAGATTCGTTGAACGCCCTTACAACCCTCTAAATCGGGATGATATTTTAAAACTGTATCCGTGTCCCTATGCCCCCCTCTTAAAATAAAATCATTTTTAAATTTATAAATATTTACGCTTAAATTTTCAACAAATAAAACTACAGACCCACTACCGTTATCAATAAAATTTTCGAGATGCTAAATAATATGGTCTATCCACTGCATAAAAACTGTTTCATAATTTTCTAAATGAGGATAGACCACTAGCATCTCGGTGTCTACATAATGGTCATACAACTCGCTTTTGCCCTCATTTAAATAAAATATCTTTAAAACAATTGAAGCCTTAATAGAGTTCCTACCCCACAACTGAATCTGGTTTTCTAATAGTAAAAAAAAATTTTCTACATATACATGAACAATATCTATAGGGTTAAATATAAAATTCCCCCCCCATAAGTGAATTAAAGGGATCCCCATAGGTTGCACTATAAGCGACTATTGTATTTAATATTGAATTTTATTGATAGAATTCTGGTAGTATTGTAAATTGTGTATTGTTACCATCCCCCTCTTGTATATTATCCCCCCTCCACCCCCACTTTGTTCAATAATAGGGCTATGTAAATCCAATGGAGTCATTTCATTTGTTTGAATAGGAACTATTTTCATTAAATCAGTGGGGGGAGGGTTCTCAGTTAACTCATTGGCAAAATCATATAAAATTTGCAATGTGTTTGGACTTAGCAATGGCAAGTCCCCCTCTGAACTACTTAAATTGCCTTGCTCAACTGTGCTATTATGTACATTGAAATAATTAGTTAATAAATCGTCAATATTATAAGGTATTTCAACAGAGTTAACAATACCATGCCGTTTGTTGATAGGTGATGTTTCATTGTTGTGAATGGCATGAAATTCCATAGGCGCGTCAATGAGTTCTTGACTTGTTTCTGCTTCTTCAACTGATGAGGGGGGAGACAGAGAATATGGAACCAATGCAATCTATAAAAGAAAATAGCTTATTTTCAAAGTGTCTAATTCGCCCTATTTTTAAAATTGGATTATTATTTATATGTGCTTAAAAACACGCTTAGTAGTAGCAAAAGCAGTATCTGTATGTACATAGTATTTTCGTTTAATTAAAACTCCCCCTAAACATTCCCTAAAAGTTTTACCTTAATACCTTTAGTGTCATTAGCTACAGTAATTGTAATGGTAATATTAATACTATACACTTAGTGCCTTCTGGATAGTTCAAAATTTACCACAACTTTCCCTGAAAGGTCCAAATTAATAATCGAAGCCGCCCTTGGGATATTGCTATGTCACCCTTTTGAAAATATACATGCTCATAGTAGGGTTTGATTTTGTTCAAACAACCTCCAAAAATTTCATATTAATACTCTTTATCTGCTTTGTAAAAAAAACCGGGGTCTTTACTTGGTTTGAAATGGATAGCCTATCCCTTTCAGGCCATCTCCTGTCATGATACACAACTCATTCTGATAGAAAGTTGTTTTTATGATATCTGTAGAGGCAAGATGAACCATTCGTCAATAAAGCAGTTTTTACTTGAGAAACAATATCGCAAAGATTTTTCTACTTACTATTGGAAATTATCACCGGAATATAGTGCCTTTTTTTGGCTTCACTAACCTAATTCCAGAGAATTTTGCAGGTTGAATGCATGCACTTGACATGATTAAAAGGAGAGAATTATATTTCCTTTGGGGGAAAAAATCTTTAGCGAGAAATAAAATTTAAACTTACATTTAGGTCTACAGCTTGCATGTTGAGATATGTAGGGACCATATCATTCTCGTCTTGCATTGGTCGTGAGGGGCCCGGCAATGTTTGATAGGGGGTAACCTCACAATCTTATGTTGCTGCGGCAGCGATGGCAGTGGCTTGCACAGATGAGCCAGTGGGGTTCACCATCGTGTGAGCAGCCATCTGCTCTCTCTTTAATTATGTGCCAGGCTGCATTGGTGCATGTTCGGATTGGACTGTGGCAGGCAGCGCTGGTCTGGAACGGATGTGGGTGGCTCTGGATGGGCCAGTCATCTCCAGCCGTTGCATAGGAGTTACATCATTACCCCTTGCCCTCTTACTGGGAGAGGGGTATTTCTAATATTTGTCCTTAAAAATAATAAAAAAATAAGTATAAAATCACGACTCCCTGTTAGAGAAGAAAAATTAGTACCTCCTTCTATAGAATTTAATTTAAGGTATAATTTTGTCTAGATAGCATCTGCATTGTCCAAAAGAAGCCCCTCCCCCCCCCTTTCAGCAAAGCAAAAAGTAAAATTTGCGAGAAATATACTGCGACAGTCAGTAGTATGTAAAAAACATATAATTTAAACCAAAAAGAGCTAAGGTGTGTTTAAAGTAAAAAAAATAAAATAGCATTATTCTTTAGGGCCAAAAGGTTTATCAAATCCAGGCCAATGATTTAAAATCTAGATCTCAAAATAGCCAGCCATAAATATAGCAGACAAAATCTAGTATAATTATAAGCTAAGCAAACACTAAACTTCAGAGTTATATATATGAAAGGCTACATTATTTTTCTCGTCAAAAGGGTGCACATGTCTGCAAAATGAATCCATCCCCTTACTTTTCACGGGGAGAATAGTTTGTTTCGCCTTACAACGAAGTTGTTAGAAGCGAACCCCGTAACCTACGCACGGTCCCCACCCTTCTGTTTCGAATAGATAATGACCACTTAAAAAGGGACCAATAACAGTTTCCATTTGAAAATATTTATCATAACTGACACCAGCCCCCCTAGCAATTCAAAGGATTTACTGTAGAAAAATATGTCTTTAATTTGACCAGAAAAAGCATCTTTTTTGTGAAACCATTTTTCTTGATTAATCAGAAAATAAGCTTGATCCGACTATTGTAATTGAGTTATACAGGATGTACATTTGACGGGATGCAATAATTAAGGTGTTAGCCCGGAAATGTTTAAGTCAGGTTAGCGGCTTAATGTCATAGTGGGAATCGGCATATTAATATCTAAGAGTTGACGGATGTCATTGTCACTTTTGCTAGGATACAGAAAAGTGCATTGAAAATGCAGACGGGGGAAAAAGTCACCCTTTTTCGAGAAAGAGAATAACTTTCAATAAAAAAATTAAAATTGTTAACGGCGGAGGGGGGGGGGGTTACATGGTAAAAAAGAGCGTATTTTACGGTTTCTAACGACTATAAACATCGCATAGTGGAGATTTTTTTGTATTGGGGGGGGGGGGTATACCCTGAATTTTAATATACTGGAGGGGGACTACCAAAATGATTTTATTTGGAAATAACCTAAGAAAATTTACTAAACAGAACTCAAATTATAAATCTGTGTAGCTAAAGCTTCCAAATCAACAATATCTGAGGTTCTCTTCATGATGTCTTGAGACTGTATGATAATTTAACCTCAACGCTTGTCCATTATAAACCAAATCTCAAGGGCGAATTGTGATGTAAGGGAAACCTTACGTAACTCCCTGATTGACCTAGAAAGAAACACGTGATCCTGTCCCGTCTCTGAACAAACAGAGACGACACACACACAGAGACGACAAAGACACAGAGGAATCGATAATTCCCCGTCGATTATGCAAATCAATTTCCAAGAAATCCTGTCCCCTTCGTGGATCAATAACATTGATTCAGGTTAGGTATTCAGTGCGCATGCGCAAATCTCGTCTCAGAGTCAATAGGCTTAGAAACATCCCCTGATTGACCTTGAAAAGGTGTCATTGACCCTGTCCCGTTAGAATCGATTATATACGCCAGCAGTGGTGCCCCGTCACGACTGGCACCCCCTTTTCTACTGTGGTCTCACTTTGGATTTCCAAGTTCCCCTGGAAGGGGAGTGGGCACACCAGACAAATTGTCTTATTTGGAAAACGGTCTTTTTGCGGGTTTTCACTTATCATGGGGAGGGGGTGAATAAAGTTGATAATCATAAATATATAGGTGGTCCTTTCTTTCATTG
Organism: Artemia sp. Qi Xiang Cuo; assembly: GCF_049724085.1. Taxonomy (NCBI): domain Eukaryota; kingdom Metazoa; phylum Arthropoda; class Branchiopoda; order Anostraca; family Artemiidae; genus Artemia; species Artemia sp. Qi Xiang Cuo. The sequence goes on from NC_142804.1 coordinate 71,581,755, forward strand.
TGTTTTACAATTCCCAGGCACACGTTTACCTTGTCTAGAAATACTATCTCCAGTAGAAAATTCCCGAATTACATTAAAAAGGGAATCTTCTTTGTATAGCATCATTATAATACGCCCTCGCACAGTATTTTCAGCTTCTATGTATAGATTCTCATTGTAACTTATCTTCTAACCGCAGACAATGTGAACTTCTCCTTGAAAGCATGGCGTCATCAAAGGTTCGAAATACGAATGCTTCCTCAAAGTTGTGACTTATTTAGATCTTTTTTGTGGCCATAAATGTCAATGTTCCAGTTTTAAGAAGAAAAAACTATGTAGCCGATTTCGAGGCCGGGCCCTGGCACGACTACGTGGCAGGCTTGTATATATTGATTCTCATTATCGCTTATCTCTCAACTGTAGACAGTGTGAACCCCTTCTTGATGTCATGGCGTCACCATAGGTTCGATGCAACCACCACAGGAAAATATAAATTCTTCTTTAAAATTGTGTCCTTTTTAGATCGTTTTAGTGGCCAGAAATGTCAATATACCAGCTAAGAACAAAAAAAAACTATTTAGCCGATTTTGAGGCGGAGACCCGGCACTCAGCATGTGGCAGGCTTGTATATATTTATTTTCGTTGTAATTAGCAACCTCCAAATGAGTCACCTTTCTTTGCTACTCTTCCCTCGGGAAAATGGAGGGTTCCCCAGGGAATACATATAGCGTTGAAGAGTCCCAATCATTTGTAATCAACAGCTGCGTAGTTTTCCTCCTTCACCACAAATAGCCGATATATATATATATATATATATATATATATATATATATATATATATATATATATATATATATATATATATATATATATATATTGTTCTCCTTATTTAGTTTATTGTTTAGTCTCGCTAGAGTTGATTGATTGAAACTTTTCAGCAGGTGGCTCCTTGCTCATAGCCAAAGAAATGAACTGTTACTTCAGCGAAAGGAGACGTCTTCCCTCTTTTAAGTGGCTAAATTTTAAGTCACTGTCAATATCTATTATAGACATAAATTTGATACTCAACTTATCGATTTTGAATAATAGGTTATATTCCTTCTCATCAAGGGTTTGGGGGACCCCCTCCAAGACTGGTAGGGAAGACTTCCTTTTACAAGCTTAAAAGCCTTTCATGAGCACAAACTCCCTCAGAGAGTAAAAAAACAACAACAGACAAAACAAAATTCCACCGTAGTTGGCGTAGCTTGGCGTTTTTCTGTATCATGTTGATACGTTCTTGTTGGCAGTCCAGTCATGAACTTTTCTTCCTCTATTTTTTACGTATCCTAGATACCTAAAATACCTTCATATAGCTTTTCCTGGAGTTCCACCCTTAGAAAATTCTCCCTACGGAGTATCATGAAGCACGAGCCAACCAGATACATAAGTACACAGTAATTTCCACGCAAGCACCGATCATTAAGGGGCTTTAGTAGCAGATCCAGACTGTGAAGAAACTTCGCCTTCCAAAATTAATACACATTCCGAGCAAAACGTAATTACAACTAACCCTTGTATTTTTGTGGGAAATACAATTTGATTTTAAACGCTGAATCAGTGTTAATCAATTGCTAACTAAGGACAGTGGCGTTAATTCCCGAATATCTAGGGGGTGGAACTGTATTTTTCGGAATCTATGGGTTAAATTTGTTGTTTTAAAATTTTTTTAAAGAAAATAGCAAAAAGGGATTTTAAAAGTAAATAACACCCTCCCCCCCCCCAAAAAAAGGTGGTTTTCAAAATCTGGGGGGGGGGGCACAAGTTGGGAAGCACATTATCAAATTTCAAAAGACAATGTTCACAGTTTTCTTTACTATAGGGGATCTTGTGCGTACATAGGAATTGACCGGGACGAGGGGGGTAGGCCTTGATCTTAATTATTTTTTAAAGCAATTTGAGTGGAAACCCCAGAAAATTACGGTAAAATTGTACAATCCTGAGAATCAGGGGGGGGGGATTTCTGCTCTCTGAAAACTTCTCACTCAGCTGTTGATACGTCCGAGTCATGATATCGACTTAGTAGCCTAGGGTACCTTTGGATGCAGTACCTTAAAAATCAATTTGCGAGCCGCAGCGTCGGCTGACTGTCACAAAGACCAAGGGCTTATTAGCGAAATCTCCCACAATACTAGCCACTATCAAGATCTATTGAGAACCTTCTGCTGATGTAAATTCCATTAAAACTGAATATCTCTATCTTCGGAACATACAAAGGGAAGCTAAATGGTTTTTCTAAGATTTTCAGGAAAGTAGGTTCTGCTTTTAGTTTTCTGTCGTTTATTCGGATCTCTTATCCAATCTCTACATGTTTGGGCAAGACCGCCCAATTAATTTTACATAGTTGGATTAAACAAACTAACAAAGTATCAAATGGACGGGATAGGGTTATCCTTTCGGTACTGCATCACCTTAGCACAGGGAATTAATGCTCTGCTAGCCAATATTGGGCACGAGGTTCGATTCCTGCAACCACAAAGTTGGTGACAGGCTTGCGAGCGGTCCCATCAACTGAAACGTTAGTTTGACGCCCTATGCGCCATCAATGACCCTGGAGGATCTTTATCCTTTTATTCCATTGATTTAAACAACGCAGTCGGGAATGGTACTTGATCCTCGGATCCAGTAGCAAGAGAACTTTCTTTTTCTATTTGGATTGCTTCTAAAGCGATCTTTTCTCGCGCCACTATCGGTGCTTCGTGCTTCTAGGGGGATTGAATCCCTGGATATTAATTTGGAAACCATTAATGATCTAAATTCCATCCAATTTTGGCAGCATATCCCAAAAAGCTCCCTACCTCATCGTCAGACACTGGACAGTACGGCCAGTGGCTAAAATTAACATTAGTAAGCTCCTTTTTTGTGTCCACCAAGGCACCATAAGAAGGTTACAACCAGTACCCCTGCTGGGGACTTTGGGCTTTCGGCCATCGCAAATAAAGCCCCCCGTCACTTTTCTCCCTTCGTTATGATTGGAAGCTGACGCCTTCAGCTCTCGCAAACGTACCCCTTAACTAGGCACCCTCGCAGGTTTTTTTTTAAGGGTCGGATGCTAATATAAATAAAAACATACATCTTATTTTCTGATTTGAATGAGAAGTGCCCAAAAATCCAGGGACATTTCGAATTTCAGTGGTAGGCCCGGGCCCTCCTGCATATGTCACTGCCTCTCACATTTGCCGTCACGACGGTATATATCCAGTTTTCTGGTATTATTATTATGTTTTTTTTTGTTCACGGTGCATACTTGTACGCAGGGGGATAAGATAGGAGGTAGTATCCCCTAAAATTGGACTCAATAAACTAATTAATCAAAAAAAGTTTTTCAAATTTTTCTATCACTAAAATACCTTAAATTGAAACTCGATTTACTTTAAGCTCTTTATTAAACTTATTTTACCAAATCTTATGAAAACACTAGGACATTCACTATCTTTTTTGTGTTTATAGTTCTCTAAATGGTCTGTTTTTCTATTGGTTCTTATAATCTGTTGCATCGTCATCACTAGCAAGCTGCATCTTCATCGTTCGAGCCCAGTTTCTTCTGTTCATCACAAATTTCAAATTTGTGGGTAGTGTCAGTGTTTCGTCATCTCGTGCAGGTCTTTGATTAATGTCGTAAGGTCCAGGTTTACCATAGCCATAACTTGCGTGTCTGCCATAATCATAAGGAGTGTGTCTGCCATAATTATAGGGATCTGTCATGTTCATGTTATTTGCATAGCGGAATTTGTCCTTCTTTTTATTTCGATAGTTTAGGATACCTGGGAAAATAAAGGGGAAGAATCCCCCCGCGACAACCACAACTATGTGCGTGGTTATACTCACTCCAACTATAACAGCAACTACAGTTATGATTACCGACATCATTCCTAATGGTATTAGTAACGGTAATGGTATCTTTGCTAAAGGTCCACTTTTGACGATGACAGCACTTTTTTCTACTTCGTTCTGCTCAAATGTCTCTGGAATTTCACTACCAACTGTTGGAACTTCACCAACCACTGGCTGTACTATGGTAGATGGAAAAGAAGCCACCGGTGGTAGCATGACTATTTGTCCTATCGCTGATGCTTGTACCCCACTCGCAAGTAAATTATCCATTTTTCTGTCTATCACTATGAAGTTTAAAAGATTGTCTCGAAGTTATAGCACAACATATCTAAATATAATGACAAAATTTAGAAGCAATGATGTCTTTACATGCATGATTGATTTAATTTACTATAAGAGGTCAATAATAATTGGCATCTTAGGGATTTTTGTTGTTATGCAAATTAAATGTATCTATGCATGGGTTTTAATGTTCCTATTATCTTAAATCTAAATTCATGGTGAATTTATGATGGGTCCTAATTGCTACTTCATTTCAAATACTCTCAAATTAGTGTTTAGATGCAAATTTGAAAAAAGCGATACATAGTATTTTTCAGGAAAGAAATTCTGAACTAGCATTACAAATTTGAATACAAAATTTTAAAGGTTTGTAGGAACGAAAGTATAAGAGGAATAAAAGGTGTTGTCAGTATAGTAGATTTCAAAGCAAAAGACGAAAACATTCCCTTAACAGAGACCTCTTTGACTGGGACGTACCAAGGATGGGAAATTTTCGGCTTACCCCCTCCCCCAAATCCTAAATTTTCCGAAATAACTGGGTACTTTTTCATTAAAAAAAAGTTCATATTATTGGGCCAGGAAATGTGAGAGGTCGAGGATTTTAGGCTCAGGATGTTTTTTCACAGTTAAAAAAATTTTGGAAGAACAGGAAGATAAGTATACGAACCAAGATTAAAATATTGGAAACCACAGCCATGACAGTGGTCAAATATGGCTCTGAAACATGGGCGCTCCGAAAAGCGGATGAAGATTTGCTAGATATTTTCCTGAGAAATTGCTTAGGGATTGTTCTGGGTACCCGGCTGACGGACCGTATTTCAAACTGTAGGCTGTACCAAAAATGTGGTTCAATCCCGCTTTCTAGGGCTATAATGAAAGAAAGGTTGAAGTGGCTAAGGCACGTTCTGCGGATGAAGGATGACAGATTACCGAAGATTGTCCTTTTCTCCGTTTCGGCCAGCCGTCTATGGCTAAACGGAAAGCAGGTCGTCCTCGTCTGGGGTGGGAGGACATCATGAAGAAAGATTTAAAGGAAATGGAAACTTCCTGGGAAGGTGTAAAAAGGGAGGCTTTGAATAGATTGGGATGGAGGAGGAGCGTGCGTAGCTTTGTTGGCCTCAGGCGGAATGGTGCTGCGGTGAGTTGTTAGTAGTAGTAGTAGTAGTAGTTTTTCAGTGAAGATGCAAAAAGAGGCATTTTCAAAATTTAGAGGGAATAGTTTACTCCTCAATTGGCACCCCGTTTATGAACTCACTTTTCCCTAACGGTTGCACGGGCTGTTGCAGGCGTAAGCGCAAATATTTGTCCTACAGGGGAAACTATCTTTGAAAAAATGCCAGAAATATCCAAATTAGATAGAAAAAATAGCGCTGAAACAGATTCGAGAGTTCGAGGGACCGAAGGCCTCACTTGCACACATTCCTTGGCTCTGGGTTAATATATCTGCCCTATCTTGACTAAACTGTCTACCTACTTGAAAAAAAAAACTGCGAAGGACAAGGTCTGCTAATTTTTAAAATGAACCCAGTAGTTTAAGAATTCTTTAAACTGTGGTATGTCAAAGGGAGTTAGAACCGATCTTTCCTTTTTTGGCTTCAGGAGAATACAGTGGCGGATCCGGGGGAGGGGGCGCCCCCCCCCCTCCTAACGTAGTCTAAAGTAGTGTAATTTATTTAATTAATGAAAGTTTGCGTTAATTAAACTTACTCCTAACGCAAGTTTATCGGATAAACCTATTTTGCGCACCCCCCCCCCCAAAAAAAAAATCCTGGAAAAAAAACATCAATATACATTTAAATAGTTTGATTAAGGGGGAGAAAAACAATTTTAATTGCCTAACCTTTACTTTACAGAGTTCTATGGGTCTGCTACAGTAAAAAAAAAAAAAAAGAATAAAAAAAGAATTTACATTCGGGAGGAGGGGTACCAAAGAGATGAAGAATCAAAATGGATTTACTTCTCGTTGACTTTGTCGAGCGGTCTGAAACAATTTTTGTTTTAACCTTCATTTTCATGACCAGTTTACAAGTCCAAAACATATTTCCGGAAGGAGGGGTTAAACCCGGTACCCCCCCCCCCTGTGTAAGGCTTTGAACCCGATCCTTATAAATAGGATACAAATCTGTAATTATAGATGGTTACACTTTTCGCAATTATTACTAAACAAATTAATATAGCCTAACAACAAAAATCTTAAATTTTCTAAATTTGTATTTAAAAATTTTTAATTTTTGTCACATTTCCAAGCAGCTAATGATCTCACAAATTCAAGACCAAATTGCCACCGATAGTTTAGGCTACAGCTTTTTATATTTTGAGCTTTTATACAGCTTTTCTTACATTTTGACGTTGTTTTTTCCCTAGAAGGAGGGGGGGCACTTTGACAAGTTTTAGACAAGATGTGTGTGCTATGATTAATTTTTTTTAAACTTATTTCAGACGTTCCACATGGCCCAGCATATACTGGAATATCGTTTATTGAGAATGCCGTCAATGAAGCCCGACAGTCTGTTAGCCGAGCAGTAGAGGACAGTATACAGATTGTATATAACAAACTCGGAAATAATACAAGTCACATAGGTAGGAATTGGTAGCCTTTATTGTTTTTTGACGTATTTAATTTTATTGTTTATTGATTTTAGGATATATATAGTGACTGATTTATGTTCACTGTGGCTATTCAAGGGGTGTTACGTGACGTTCTCTACCAGACTTATATTTGGAAAACTTGAATTTTAAACAGCATCCCTTCTAATCAAGACCTATCAAGGGGGCCAATTGTTTTTCTTCACCTTATTCGATTATGAAATATTTAAAAGTATTCCCCCAAAATATTCTCTTTTCTCATCCACATACATAGTTGGAAAACAGAACCTAAGATATAGAAATTTTTTGTCGCATCTTCGATCTCGGTTTAAGAAGCTTTCAAACTACGCACATACTTTTCTCAGGTGAGTGGTCAACTTTTCACGATTATTAAATAATCCCTTCCTCAACGCCTCGCTCTTTACGCTAAAGTTTTTTATTGTTTTAAAAAATAGAGTTATGAGAAAGAGTCACACTTTAGCGTAAAGAGCGAGGCATTGAGGGGGGGACAGTCCTTTTCACAGAGGGAATAATTTCTGTTCGTTTTAAGTTTTAATGTCGCTCCTTACTTTCAGTTTAAAAAACTTGTTTTTTTTATTTAGTTTCTGATTGTTTTTTAGTTAATGCAGCTTTTATTTTGGCTCACCGTCATTGAATAAGTAAACAACATTTGCATAAAGGTTTTACTTTTCTTTTGCTAAACGGATGTCTCTAAAAATTTTTTTATGACGTAATTTACAAATTAACTTACGTAACTAACTTCTATATTCGTATATTTTTCTTCTAGCAAAAACTACAAAGTTGCAGATTTTTGCAGATATGAGCTTGAAACCTATGTAATAGGGTTTTCTGATACGCTGAATCTGACGGTGTGATTTTCATTTAAATTCTTTCACTTGTAGGGGATGTTTCCCCCTCTTTGAAAAATCGGGTAAATTTTCTCAGGCTCGTAGCCTTTGATGAGTAATACTAAACTTAATAAAATTTATATATTTAGAATCAGCATTATAAACCCATTCTTTTGATACAGTTATTGACATCAAAATTTCGTTTTTAAAAGTTTTGATCACTATTGAGCCGTATCGCTTGTTTTTTTATTGTTTTTTTTTATTACGTATATGTTATTACGTATATGAGGGGGTTCTCACCTTAGTCAATACCACGCTCTTTACGTTAAAAGTTAAAAACAAATTTAATTCACAAAACCCTGAATCACAAAGGCCGTTTAGTTAGAATAGATAGCTCTTTTGAAAGCACTAAAAAAACTCTAGCGTAAAGAGCGAGGTATTAATTGGGGGAGAACCCCATCATATACGTTATAATTTCTGTTCGTTTTAAGTTCTAATGTTGCTTCTTATTTTCAGTTGAAAAAAACTTGTTTTTTTTTAATTTAATTTCTGATCGTTTTTTAAATAATGCTTGGAAATCCGGCGCCCCCTTCATAGAAATGTCCCCTATGCCAAAGAAACGTTCTCCACGGAAATATTCTCCCGAGTAACCCCCCCCCCCCTCCAGCCCCACCCTCCAGAAAAAAAATCCTTCCTGAAAATGTCTGTATACTTCCCAATAACTAATAAATAATGCTGGCAAGTCCGGCGCCCCCTTCATGGCAATTTCCCTTCCCCCATGAAAACTTTCTTCATGGACAGATCCTCCAGCATAACCCCCAACCCACCCACCCAGTACCAGAAAAAATCCCTCCTGAAAACGTCTGTATACTTCCCAATAACCATTACTATATGTTAACATTGGTGTAAAGTTCATAACTTTTAGCCCTCCCCCCGGGGACTTCGGGGGAATAAGTCATCCTTAAAGACATAGTTATCATATTTTCGACCATGCTGAACAAAATGGCTATCTCAAAATTTTGATCGGGTGACTTTGAGAAAAAAATGAGCGTGGGAGGAGGCCTAGTTGCCCTCTAAATTTTTGGTCACTTAAAAAGGGCACTAGAACTTTTAATTTACATTCCAATGAGCCCTCCCACAATATTCTAGGACCACTGGGTCGATACGATCACCCCTGGAAAAAAAAAAAAAAAAATAAAAAAATAAAAACGCATCCGTGATGTTTCTTGTGGCAAAAAATGCAAAATTCCACATTTTTGTAGATAGGAGCTTGAAACCTCTACTGTAGGGTTCTCTGATACGCTGAATATGATGGTGTGATTTTCATTAAGGTTCTTCAACTTTTAGGGTGTCTTCCCCCCTTTTTTTGAAAATCAGCCAAATTTTCTCAGGCACGTAACTTTTGATGGGTAGCACTATACTTGATGAAAGTTATATATTTGAAATCAGCATTGAAATTTGATTCTTTTGATGTATCTATTGGTATCAAAAACCAGTTTTCTAGAGTTTCGGTTACCATTGAGCCGGGTCGCTCCTTACTTACAGTTCGTCACCACGATCTGTTTGAAACCAGTTCTTTCGCTCTATGGTGAAGTAAAAAACTAAAAAAAAAAAAAATTCATAATTGTCGCCTAAGATCATCGGAATCATAACCTATTCAAAAATTAAAAGCAGTGAATGAAGATTGAAGCCCTGATCGAGCGTGAAAGGCTATCTAGAAAAAAGATTATTAATTTCTTACAAAACTTATTAATAACATATTCAAAAATTTATCTTTCTTCCTGATATATTTCAATAAAGACCTTTCAATAACGTAATAAAACTTACATAACATAAAACTCAAAGTAGAACTCGAGTCGAGCCTACGTTACGGATAACATTTTCTCCGTAAAAGTACGTAACGTAAAGTCTTAAAATATTGTAGTGTGAAAAGTTCTACGACGTAGTTAGAAAGATCTATTAAATCAAATTATAAGTTAAAATTTTATGTCTTCTCGCCAACTGCAGATAAAACCTGTCTTTTTAGAAGAAGTCAATCAGATGCAAATTCAGGAGGTAACTGCGCATCCAAAGGCTATCTAGAGCAAAATTTGGGGGGGGGGGAAGCAGTGTGTCAAGGGCACCAATAATTGACAAGTTTATTTTATAAAAGGGGTAAAAAAAACAGAAAAAATAGTCCTCCCTTGGCATAGTTGGAATTTATATTATGCAGTTTTTCTTACATGTATTCAGGGCCGTATCCTGGATTTTTGTTTTTGGGAGGGGGGATTTCCTGGCGTCATTTAATAAGAGATCAGATATTAAATTCAAAAACAAGCCTTTTCAACTGAAAGTATGGAGCAACATCAAAACTTAGAACGAAGAGAAATTATTGCGTTTATGAGGGGGATCGTCCCCTCCTCAACGCCTCGCTCTTTAGGCTATATTTTTAATTGTGTCCCAATTCTTTAAAAACGACTCCTGAAACACAAGGGTCGTTTAATTAGAACAATAAGTAACTTTTTGAAAGTGCCTAAAAACTTTAGCGTGAAGAGTGAGATGTTGAGGAGGGGGCACCCCCCCTCATATACGTAATAATTTCTGTTCTTTTTAAGTTTTAACGTTGATCCTTAATTTCAGTTGAAAACACTTGTTTTTTATCTAATTTTTAATTAAAAAGGACTTTCCAAAAAAAGAATTTTCAAAGAAAAGTAAAGAGCCATATTAATACTTCAGGCGAGAAGAAATAAAGTGCTACAATAACTCAGACTTAGAATGGCAAGAAATACATATCATATAATAAATGAAACACAACACGAACTGAAATTAAAATAAATAATCACATCCAGCTTAGAGATGACATATACTGATACAGATTATTAAAAAAAAAAAAATCATAAAAAATAGTTGAAACCAGAATGAATGATCAAGTCAAACTTAAAACGAGTAGAAACTAGGTCGAACGGGGCCAATGACCTTCTCATGGTTTCACTTGTGCTTTATGGTTTATGCTTTGTGCTTTAAGCTTATGGTTTCACTTGTGCTTTATGGTTTATGCTTTGTGCTTTAAGCTTATGGTTTCACTTGTGCTTTATTGAAAACTATTGATCTTTGAACAGTGCGGTTTAATTTCTGAAAACATCGCCAAAAAAATCACTATTATAATCAAGATTATTGGAATTAATTGTCATTTTCTACTCGTCTTGGGATTAATTTATTAATCTACATCATTATCTATTGTCTTTGTTTTGTGTGGCTACTCTTCTCAATGCATGTTCGTTCTTTTTTCTATTATTTGATGGTAATTTTTTGCCGTTTTAAGTTTAAATCAATTATTTTAAGACTTTATTTCTGATTAAAAATTTTAAAATTTTAGTATGGCTCTTTTAACTCCTTTGGAACAACTACTTTTTTGGAGTATTTTTTAATTAATTTCAATTTGTTTTTTTATTACCAATTTTATTGTTGATAAATGTTAAAAATATTTTTGCAAGCTTCTAAGGACTTCTGCTTAGGAACTAAAATATCTTATTCTAATTTAAATTCTTTAGATGCATAAGGTGATCTGAACGTCGTCAGTAGAAGGGCCTTATTGAGTCCCGTACGAACCACGTGGTTAATGGGGTCAATGACCTAAATTTCCAAAGGTCGATGTTGTTGTTGTTTCCGAGGCAATTGTCAAGGTCAATGTTGTTGTTGTTGTTGTAAGTGCACGCTCTCAGCGAATGTCAAGGTCGATTTATTTGTTGTTGTAAGTGCACGCTCTCAGCGAATGTCAAGATAAATGTTGTTGTTGTTGTTGTAAGTGCACGCTCTCAGAAAATTTTATGATCCAGAAATAGTATTTGTTATTGTTGTTCAAGCCAAATGTTATGTGTTTCCCGGAATTTGGAACACCTGTGCTGTCGACCACAATTCACCTATCGTGAATCAATAATTCCCCTTAGAAACAACAAATTAATTCCCCTTTCTTGACAGATCAATCAACCAATGACATCATCTGTCAGACTTTAAAAATTTTCGCCTAGAATCGATTCTCCAGGAATAGATCCAAGTCATTAATGTCTTTGCCTCTGAAACAACTCTTTTGGTCGAACTCCAAAGGATATTAATAGCCAAAGGCCATGGAAACAATTCTCCAAGAAACATCTTAGCGATGAATTGTTTTAGCGCGGGGATCAGTTTTCTAAATAATTTGAAATGCATTAGCGTAGAGATGCCAAAAACAAAAGGAACACGCTGAAATTACGTTTAGGGATTATTTGGGCGAAACTGTTTTAGACAGGTTATGGAACTATTTCGGCGAAACAGTTAGAGACATTTTAAAAGATGATTTTTGAAGAGATTTTAGAAGAGAATTTAATGGTGAAACTCTGTGGTCGTTATAATACACAAGTTTCATTTGAACAGTGTCGTGAGGTCCTCTACCCCAACCCCAAAGGGTTCCGATCCCTACCACCCCAACCCCGAAGGAAGCCCCCGGTCCTCAAAGGCCCCCCAAGCTCCCAAAGGGCCACCGGCGCCCCCAAAGGCCCACCTCAGACCCTCAAAGGCCCGTACCAGGTCCTCAAGGGCCCCCCCGACACCCAACGGTCCGCCGGACCTCCAACGCGCTCCGCAGACCCTCAAAGGCCCCCCTGGTCCTCAAAGGGCCTCCGGACCCCCAAAGGGCCCCCCGGACCCCAAATGCCCTCCCCCAGTCCTCAAAGGTCCCCCGGGACCGAGAAGCGCCGCGGGCCCGAGAAGCGCCGCGGGCCAGGAAAGTGCCGCAGGGGATGCGCCGCAGGGGATGCGCCGCAGAAAGGCATCACAGGGAAGCACCACAGGAAGGCGCCGCAGGGATGCGCTGCAGGAATGCGCCGCAAAAAGTAAACTAAAAAGTACTAATTTCGAAAGGTTATCCCCCAAACGCCCTCCACAGACCCCCAAAGGCCCTCCTCAGGCCCTCAAACGTACCCCCGGGTCCCAAAGGGCCCACCGGACCACACCAGATTCCTCGGCCCCCCAAGCACCACCCCCGCTCCACAAAGGGCCACAGGGCTCCCAAAAGACCACCCAATCCTCAAGGGCCCCGGATCCCCAAACACCCTCCCTGGGCCCCAAAGGCCCTCCCCGGTCCCCATACATGCACACAAAACTTACACACACACAATAACGTACACACACACACACACAAAAAATTACACAGACACACGAAAACTTACACACACACTCTAATACTTACTAACACACGCCATAACTTACACACACACACACACAAACTTACACACACACACAAACACAAAAACTTACACATGCACACGAAATCTTACATTCTCACAAATAATTACATTCACACAAAAACTAACTTACACACTCACAAAAAAATTACAAACACAAACACAATAAAACACACACACACTCGCCAAAAATTACACACAAACTAAAACTTACACACACACACACACAAAAAATTACACATTAACACAAAAAGAACTCACAAACACATTCACAAAAAATAACACACACACACACACTCACAAAACTTACACACACACACACGAAAACTTACACACACACACCAAAACTTACATACACAGAAACTTACACACACACACACACACACACAAACTTACACACACACACAAAAAAAAACATACAAACACAAAAACACACCCAAACACAAAAGCTTAGACACACCCAAAATTACACACACACACAAAAACTTACACACACACAAAAGCTTACACACACAAAAACTTACACACACACACACAAAAACTTACACCAACACGCAAAAACTTACATGCACACAAAAACTTCCATGCACACAAAAACTTACACACACACAAAAACATACACACACTCACAAAAACTTACACACACACACAAAAACTAAAACACACACAAACAAGAAAAATTACACACACACCCCAAAACTTAAACACACAAGAACAAAAACACACACACACACACAAAAACTTACACACACACACACACACACAAACTAAAACATTCATACGAAAACTTACATGCATACAAAAACTTACAAGCACACAAAAACTCACACATACACACACACACAAACACAAACACACACACACACACGAAAACTCACACACACACTTCAAAACTAAAACACACACAAACACTTACACACACACACACACACACAAACAAAATAACATGAAAAAAAAAAAAAAAACATACAAACTAAAAACCAATTACACACACACACACACACACACACACAAAACATACACACACACACACGAAAACATACACACAAACGCAAAAACATAAGCACACAGAAACATACACACACACACACACACACAAAAACTAACACATGCACACGAAAACTCACATGCACACAAAAACTTACATGCACACAAACACACACACACACACACACACAAAACTTACACACACAAACACACGAAAACTCACACACACACACAAAACTTACACACACAAAACACACACACACAAAACTTACACACACACACACACAAAGACTTACACATGAACACAAAAAAAACTCACACACACACACACAAAACTTACACAAACACACACTCACAAAACTTACACACACACACACGAAAACTTACACACACACGCCAAAACTAACACACACACAAACTTACACAAGCACACGAAAACTAACACACACACACACGCAAAACTTACAAACACACACACACATAAACACACACACACACACACAAACTTACACATGAACACAACAAAAACTCACACACACACACAAACAACACACACACAACACACACACACACAAAACTTACACACACACACACGAAAACTTACACACACACGCACAAAACTTACACACACACACAAGACTTACACACACACACACACACAAAAACTTACACACACACACACAAACAAAAACAAAAACAAACACAAAAACAAACATAAACAAAAACAAACACACAAAAACACACATAAAAACATACACACACACACACAAACTTACACACACACACAAAAGACTTACACACACACACAAAAGCTTACACACACACAAAAACTTACACGCACACACAAAGACTTACACACACACGCAAAAGCTTACACACGCACACAAAAACTTACACACACACACACAAAGCTTACACACACACACAAAGACTTACACACACACACAAAAACTTACACACACACACACAGAAACTTACACACACACACAAACTTACACACACACACACAACACGTACACACACACACACAAACACACACAGCACACACACACACACAAAACTTACACAGCACACAAAGACTACACACACACACACACAAGACACACACACACACACATGAAAACTTACACACACACACACAAACACAAACAAACACACACAAAAACTTACACACACACAAAAACGTACACACACACGAAAACTTACACACACACACACACACACACACACACACACACACAAACACAAACACACACACAAAACTTACACACACACACACAAACCGACACACACACACACACACACAAAACCTACACACACACACACACAAAAACTTACACACACACAAAAACTTACACACACACAAATCACTAACACACACAAACACATGCACACACACAAACACACACACACACACACACTAAAACTCACACACACACAAAACTTACACACACACACAAAAACTTACACACACACACACACACACACAAAACTAACACACACACACACACAAACTAAAACACACACCCAAAACAAAAAAAAACAAACAAAAACTAACACACACACAAACACACACACACAAACACACACACACAAACACAAACACACACACAAACAAACACGCAAACACAAACAAACAAAATCAAAAACACAAACGCACAAAAAACAAAACACAAACAAACCAACACACGCAAAAACACAAACACAAAAACTTACACATGACACACAAAAAAAGACTCACACACACACGCACAAAAACTTACAAACACACACACACACAGAACTTACACGCACACACACGAAAACTTACACACACACGAAAACTTACACACACAAAACACACACACACACACACACACACAAACTTACACACACACACAAACTTACACACACACAAACACACACACACACAAACACACACAAACTTACACACACACACAAACACACACACACACATACAAACACAAAAAACTAACACACACACACACAAAACTTAAACACACAAAAACTTAAACACACACACAAAAACTTACACACACACACACAAAAACTTACGTGCACACAAAGACTTACATGCACACAAAAACTTACACACACACACAAAAGACTACACACACACACAAAAAACTTACACACACACAAAAAACTTACACACACACAAAAACTTACACACACACACACACACACAAAACTTACACATGCAAACAAAAACTTACATGCACACAAAAACTTACACACACACAAACACACACACACACACACACACGTCAAAACTTACACACACAAAAGCTTAGACACACAAAAACTTACACACACACACACACACAAAAACTAACAAAAACACTCAAAAACTAAAATGCAAACAAAAACTAAAAATCACACAAAAACTAACAAAAACAAAAAAACTTACAAACACGCACACACACAAAAAAATGACAAAAACACTCAAACTTAAACAAAAACACGAAAACAAACGCACACACACACAAACACACAAAAAAAAAAAACTTACACATGAACAAGAAAACTTACATGCACACAAAAA
>NC_142804.1:71598552-71650006 GCF_049724085.1 Artemia sp. Qi Xiang Cuo
TTACCGGTTAGACTACACTCCATATTTCTATGTATTTCCATGTGTAATTGACCTATATATCACTGTCCTTGGTAATTCAATGCACAGGTTAGACTACATTTTTGTGAAATTCAATGTATCTTTTCATGTAAGTTTCGGATTCCCTATATAGATACTACTTATGTACGAGAATAACACTTTAGCGATTAAGGTAGGAGATGAGATTAGCAGCTGGTTTCGTATTAAATCAGGAGTTACGCAGGGTTTCGTTCTGTCCCCCTTTATATGGATCATTTGTTGGACTTTGTCTTAAGGAGCACAGGAAAGGCAATGGGAGACCACGGAATCAAATGGGGAAGAAAAACTCTCCTGGACTTAGATTGTGCTGATGATTTAAACATCCTAGATGAGATCGTAAGCAAAAGGAATGAACTTTTAGGTGTTTTGCGAGTTCAGGGTGGTAAAATAGGTTTGAAAATAAATATTAAGAAGACTAAGCCGCTAAGGCTAGGAATAAGTGAAGATGAAAAGGTGACGTTGGGTAACGAAAAGATTGATCAGGTGGACAGCTTCACTTACCTTGGCAGTATTATTAGTAAAGACGGTGGGAGCAGGAAAGAAGTTAAAAGTAGAATACCAAGCTCAGGATGTTTTTTCACAGTTAAAGAAAGTTTGGAAGAATAGAACAATAAGTTTGCAAACCAAGATTAGAATATTGGAAGTTACAGTGATGACAGTGGTCAAGTATGGCTCTGAAGCATGGGTGCTCTGAAAAACGGTTGAAGATTTGCTAGATTTTTCCAGAGAAATTGCCTAGGGATTGTTCTGGGTACTAGCTGACTGGCCGTATTTCAAACAGTAGGCTGTACGAAAAGTGTGGTTAAATACCGTTTCCTAAGGCTATAATGACAGAAAGGTTGAAATGGCTAGGACATGTTCAAAGGATGAAAGATGACTGATTGCCGAAAATTGTCCTTTTCGGCCAACCGTCTTGGGCTAAACAGAAAGCATGTCATCCGTTGTTCGGGTGGGAGGATGTCCTAAAGTGAGATTTGAAGGAAATGGGAACTACCTGGGAGGGTCTGAAGAGGGAGGGTTTGAATAGATTGGGAATTAGGAGGAGCGTGCGTACCTGTGTTGGCCTCAGGCGGCTTGGTGCTGCGGTGAGTTGTTACTAGTAGTCATAATTTTTGGAGATAGGGGCGTAGATACGAAAATCGCTAAAAATAAGAAAATTGTACAAATAAAATCAAAAGATTATAGAAAAATTGTAAGTCTCAGAATTTTTTGGAGAACTGATTGGGTCCGAAGACTCCAACCGCACCTATGTACACGTTCCTATAGATCTCATGCAACCCACATATTTTTTCAATCTGGGTTCCCTTTCTAAGCAAATATCTCCGTACCTTCATCGTGTTATTAACAATAATATTTATTTTAATAGAAAGCCTTTCAGTCTAAATAATTATTATTTTTTTCTCTTTAAGTGTTTTTTTTTTCGTGTTTTTGTCCCGCATGCAGTAATGCATTGGGTAGTATTTTTTTAATGAGAAGTTTGTTTATTGTAACCCGTTTGTAAATAAAAAACAGTCCTTTCAGAAAAGACCGTAGAGACAATAAGGCTGCTTACCTGCTTACAAGTATGACTCATAAAGAGGATCAGGAGAGGAGCAAGCCAGAAAGGGGTCAGATGCAAGGGTAGACGTAAGGTCTGCTATGGTCCTAAATTATCGAAAAAAAAATCTTTGAACTCATATAACGAGGAGGATTTCCTCGTATATGGGCCTTGAGTCTAGGTTGCAAGGCATGCCTATGAATTATTATAATGCCAAGTTATTTCTTTGGTATTAACTAAAAAGTTTGTTTTGACGGTTTTGTTTTCCAGACATTAAATCGAGAAGGGAATGGCGCTCGAGCGGTATATTAAAAAAAAAAGTTTAGGAACTACCTATAACTTCAGGTAACATGATAAAAGGCGTGAAAGAAATACTTACCTATTTTTTATGATGCTAAGGATGGTAAAGTGGATTAAAATTTAAATATACATTTCCACTTCCCATCAGGGGCAATTGCCCCCCCCCCAATAATGTAGAAAAAAATATTATACATCTCATGCCACTTGACTATCCGGATATGGACCCCTCTTACCACCCCTCGTCCCAATAAAATTCTAGAGATTCACCCCTGCCTCCCATATGTATCAGTCTCTTAGATATTTATATACAACCAGGCACGTACACAAGAAATGATTTCTAGGGGGGGTAACCAATTTTTTTTAAGTCGAGAGGAATAATAAAAAGTGAGGGAGTATAGTAAAATACAAATTTTAATTGATGATTCTAAAAAGAAGTACCCAGAAATTTAAGAAAATCTAGGATTTCGGGAGGGGTATGAGCCCCCCCCTCCTGCATACGCCCTTGCTTATGACCAATTGATCAATGCACTAAGTCATCCTTACCTCTCTTGAGATCCCTCTCAACAGAAGTAAGGTCGAGAGGTAGAGGTTCTCATCTCCCTATCTTACCTTGGGGGTCTGAGCCCCCCACCTCCTGCGTACGCCCTACTTATGACCTATTGATCAATGCACTTAGTTATCCTTACCTCTCTTGAGGACTTGAGCCAAGTGTTACTTCATCTTTTCTCCAGACCAGTGTTGGGTTAGGTAAGCCTTCTGCCTCACAAATTAGCTCCAGTTCCTGTCCCTGTCGAGAGGTTTCGATTTGGTTCGGCCTTTTTAGTATTGTGGGTGCCTTTTTAGGCTCTGAAGTTGAGTAGACAAAAAGGCTTGCTTCCGATGATATAGCCCCAGCAATATTTTGTGCAATGCATTTATATTGCCCTTGATCAGAAAGCTGGACCTGAAATGCGTGTTTCATTAACAACTATGAAATACATAGAATTGAAAGGTGAGGAAATACCCAAGATTTTGATTTAGTGGGAGAGATGAATTTTTTCAAAAAAATATTTTTTTAGTATGTTTAGCAAACATATTTCTATATGAGACTATTAACAGACTTTTATAGGAGTAGAGCATTAGACTAGAGCATTTTAGCCGAAATAGACTTCTGATGACATCAAGCCAACGGTATATTCGGCACGCGATATCGGGAACGGTATATTGACCATGATAAAAAAAGGACCAAAATATATTGAAAGTGAAAATATGTTTCTTAAGGATTTAAAGACAAGGTTAGAAAACCAAAAGGTCCAGCGTTGGGATGTGAGTAAAATTGCTTCGACTAGTTATTTTTCTAAAGAAGTATTGAAAAGTTTTTGTGAAAATAATCTTAAGTCAAAATTATCCGGTGTGTACATTAGAATTTGGATTCAGGCGTATGCCAACTGTCTACCCTTACTAACATATTGGAGGGATTTCAATTTTCCAAAAAGACAATATACCACTTGCCCACTAAGTGGTATATTGGAGTATGAATTCGAACAGTTTCTTCTTAGATGCAATGACTTTGCGGATTTAAGAAAAGATTAGTAGCTATATAATGTGCTGCTACTAGCTCACCACATCACCAAGCCGCCTGAGGCCAACTCAGCTATGTAGGCTACGCTGCTCCTCCACCCCAATCTATTCAAACCCTCCCTCTTTACCCTCCCAGAAAGTTCCCGTTTTCTTTATATCTTTCTTTATAATATCCTCCCACCCCAACCGTGGACGACCTGCTTTCTGTTTAGCCCTAGACGGTTGGCGGAAAAGGACAATTTTAGGAAATCCGTCATCCTTCATCCGCAGAATGTGCCCAAGCCATCTCAACATTTATTTCATTATAGACCTAGGAATCAGGATTGAACCACCCTTTTCGTTTCACCCCCCCCCTCCCGGAAATGTTTGTCTAACTCGTAAAAACGTAAAAAAAGGATATAAACAAATTTTTATGCGTTTTTTGATTTTTTTTGTGTACCTCTTTGGGGATATTTCATTTAATAAATACTCCCAATTGTCTTTTAATTACTAAAATTGCCTTTTTAGGAAAAAAAAATTATTGAAAATACCTTTTTTGGTCTTTTCATTAAAAAAATGACAAACTTGCTTCCTGAGATTTTGAAAAAAAAAATTGCCTCTCCTTACTAAATTTTCAGAAATTTACGCCATTGACAGAAAAATGAATTAGTCAATACCTTCGTATCTATAATCTAATAATAGACGAATAACATGAAAAGTGTTTGATAATTATTGGACAGTAATCTATGTTTCACCATCCTACTCAGCTCCCAGCTTTCACAACTTGCTAAGATTGGACAAGAAGAGCACCGTAAGGTACCCCAAAAGAATGCTGGTTGTGTCTACTGAGAGCTTTCATCCATATCAATTCTCGATTCTCTTTGTCCATAAGTTCCTTCCCTTTTACAGTCCATTTTTTTTTCACTTCCATAATATGTTTAGGGATAGCCTCCTTACACCCCTGCTTCCTCCGTCCTCTATCAAATAGGGCTGTCTTGTTTCAGCTGTCACCGGGTAGGATAGTAATCTATCTTTCACCATCCTACCCAGCTTTCACAACTTGCTAAGATTGGGCAAGAAGAGCACCATCCCCATTATGCTGCGTTAGGAGTAGGTTTAATTAATGCAAACTTGCGTTAATTAAGTAAATTACACTACTTTAGACTATTTTCGGGGGGGGGGGGTGCCCCCTCACCTGGATCCACCACTGCCCCCCCTCCCCTTTGTTTTTTTGGTTACTTATATCTCTAAAATAGTTTTTTTTATATTGCTGATTACTACTCCCCCCTTTCCTCCACGTTTCAGAATATTTGAATGCATATTAAATATAATTCACGATTATTCAAAACAATGAGGTGTTACAATACACAATGAGCTTATCTTGGATTTATGATTGCTTTTAAAATATAATACATATTTATAAATGCAAAGACATCTTAGGTTAAAATAATTCTTGACCTCTCCTTCAACACTAACATCCTTGAATAAATTACAACCTAAAAGAAACTCCTAGCATGCTAGCAAATTATTTCAGTATGTTTAGATATTTGGTGCGATACACATGTTGTCAGTGGTGTAAATTGTGAAGTAATCTATCTACTATGGATTCTGCAATGGCTCAAGCAATACTGCCATCATTATCAGGCAATCTACCAGTGACTTCTCTAGCCCCAGCAATTAATGGTCAGCTAATAGTTGGTGTTCCCTCCATCGTAGGTGTTACTCCAGAAATTATCGAGGAGGAAGAAGAAAAAAGTGGATGGATCGCGAAAATAGGAAAATTGCCATTGCCAATACTTTTACCAATGGTTGGTTTGTCAATAATTCTTACTGTGGTTGTTATTGTTATTATTGTGGTGCAATCGACACATATAACCATAATTTTACTTGGTAGTCTGTTCCCATTCTTTTTCCCGGGTGCTTTAAACTACAGAAAAAAGGACAAGTCTCTTAATAATATGTCAGATCCTTATGGATATGGAAGACGTGGACCTTACGGTCATAACCGAAGACCGACACCAGAAGATGAGGCATTAACACTGCCAACAAATTTGCCATATGTGATGGACGAAAGAGACTGGGTCCGGGCGATGAAAATTCAGCTTGCCTATGATAAGCATACAAAAGAATACAAGAAACTGAAGAAGCTTGAAAAGGAAGAAAATGAATATGGATATCCTTATGTTGATAATAAGAAATATCATAAGTACAGAAAATAAAGTAAGCCTGCTTTTAATTTAAGATATAGCAGGGGGCAAAAGCTCGGGGTTTGTTATTTGATTTTTTGGTAAATCACCAGTAGCGTAGGTGGGGGGTGGGGCAAGGGGAACCACTGTCCTTGGGTGCATCCTCTGAGGGGGCACCAAAATGAGTTTTATTTGGTCCATACTATGATCTACATACATTGTGGTTGTGATGGGGGGGGGGGGAGGTGCAAAAAATGATATTATTCCAGGGCACTGAAAACTGTAGATATGGGTCTATTGCAGCCCCTGAGAGAAATCAAACACCCAGGGAACGTTGTACCAAAGGTAGACAAAATGCAAATACACAGATAAACAGGAAGTTTAGTTGTAAAAGATATTAACATATTGTGACTCAAAATCGTATCGTTCTTTTTACTGGAAAAAAAGTTATTTGTCTCTCCAGAAATTAAATTTTGTTTTCATTCTAGATTTCTTGTTCATAATTAGTTAGCCTTGTTTTTTTTTTTTTTTTGTAAGATTCGGCTATTTTTCTCCCCAAGAATGAAAATGGTGTAATGGGCTTGAGAAAACAAGTCACAAAAATGATTAATTGAATTAAGGAGCACTTACTAAATAGAGTTTTAGGACAAGTTTTCCTTTTCTCTGATAAAAACAAAGGAATGTGTCAAGAAAGGCTTGAGAAGCTATTGTTGGTTATGGAGTCCATTGAGATTTCGCCTCGGGCCTGACATATTGCACATATTTGACTTCGCGATTACTCAGCAAAAAGAAGACTTACGCTGTTTTAGAGACGTAAACAGGGTGCGGACCGCTTTTAGGTTCAAATCCACAGAAAATCTGGATATTCTAACGCATTGCCCTTAAATGTCATATATTTTTCTTCCTTTTTGTTAACCTTTTCAAGTCTGGCCAACCCCAAAAATTGATTACCCCGTACATTTCTATAATTCTTTTCATAATCCGGGTAAACCTGAAAAGATTGGGGGATATTTAAACTCAGGGCACTTTTTGGAAGACGAATAAGATTATTCTTTTGGAAATAATCCACATATTTACCTATTGCTTAAAAAAAATAAATAGGGAAGATACTGCCCTCCATCAATCCCACTGCGCAGAGATTTGTCTGTTCTGCAAATCTTGAAACTTCCCTTCAGTGAGGTATAACAAATTTCTGATTTTTCATGAGAATATATATGATGGCACGGACACAATTTTAGCTCAGTTCAATTGTATAAAATAAAAGTAATCAATTCGCGGATCAACGGTTAATTCACCAGCTTTAAAGTTAATATGCTCAAATCCTTTGCACATCGTATATTTCTTGAATAGCAATGTCCTCCTTTTTAGACTTATTGAAAATCGAACACATTCAAAACTATTTTGACCGATTTTTGCTGTTTTTTTTTTATTCTGCCTGTTTTTCCTTTGAAATTCTCAAAATATGACTGTAAAATGTTTCCTTACATTATTCGAGTTTAGAGATAAAAGGACAAATCGCTCTTTCCTAAACTTTGTTCCTAAAGTTTTAATGACTTGGAAACTCTTAGTTCTATTGAGCCTTTTTCTCAGACAACACTTTAAGTTCGGTATCTATTCGTGACAGACACGCAAGTGATATAAGTGGCTCAGATTCCAAATTGTGGGTTAAAACATACTACGAAATTAAAAATAAAAGAGCGGAAAGTGGACTTTTTCTTGGATTATAATCTCTTTTTTTGAATGTGTAAGAACATTTACGCAGAAATATAATATTAAACAATTGATTTTACTAGTTTGAAAACCTTGTTTTCCTTGGAGAAAAACATCCAAAACAGAATTATATCACCGAAACTGCTTTTCGTAACCTCAAACTACCGCAGTCCCGCCAACCTGCCGCGCGTCCCCTACTTGCCGCGAGTTCATTATAAGCAGCAATGGAAAGAAGCTGTGTTTTTCTATGGCCTTATACCAGAGCTGTATCCAAGTTGTTTTCGGGGGAGGGCACAATAAAATAAAATTCTGGTAGGGGGTTTACAAAAAAGAATTAAAAACGCATCAAATAATTGTTTATATTCATTTCTGTTACATTTTTTACCAGTCGGACAAACATTTCGGGGGGGGGGTAAAACCCCCTAACCCCCTCCCTGGAAACGGCCTTGCCGTATACAATATTTTTTTGTTAAATCTCATCTAAATTTAAAAAAAAAAAAGCAAAAATATTTACCCATCAAATTTCTTGGTAAAATGGTCGATACAAGCATATTCAATTGCAGCTCCATATTATTTCAAGGAAATACTGAACAAAGTATGATTGCAAAGCATAGGTTTGGCCAAGATGAATTTCTACACCCAAATAAGAAAGGTGTGTACATATTCAAACTTCATTTTCTGAAAAATTAGTGAAAGAGCTGGGCTATAATAACTATTTTCATGGAAGACGATTTTTAACGCTATATCCAGGAAAACTACAATTAAATGATCAATTTAGAGTAAATACAATCTAAAACATCTTGTTCAATTGTCTGGTTATCAGACGCACAGAAAAAAACTCGAGGAAACAGTGATGAGTGTAGTATAACGGAAAAGAATGTTTGACTTTGTAGCCAGTCCAACCATAAATGTATATATGTTATATACCCTTAAATGTATCAGAAACCAATAAAATGTAGTCAAAATGATACAAGAATCTAACCCCTTGCTTTGGTTTTGTTTCCTTGCTGTCAATTACTTTTTGTAAAATGATAAAACTCAGCATTTGGTATATAAAAAAGATGACACGTCAATCCTTCCCATGCGAAAAAGTAATGAAAATGAGAAAGCCGGGACACCAAAAAAAGTAAACTAATTATCAGGAACTTCTACCATCTAATCGCTGAAGATCACTGTTATCTAGCAGCCTATTATCACTTGAACATCCTTCTTAGTAGCGGAAATTGAACCAAATTTTTTGCATCCTCAAATGCACTAGAAACCAAAACTAGGTATGCCCACTAGCAAAAGGTACCCACCCCTTATAACCGAAGATGATGGTTAAAGAAGGAATTTTAAAAATAGATATTGACTAAGTAAGTTTATTTGTAATCTTTGGAGTATTGGTCCTCAGGTCCTTAGCGATGTTGTCAAGCAGCACCAGAGGGTCAATAAGTCAAAAATGAGAAATAATCCTGTGATTTCTGTACCACCTTCGTAAATATAGCAGGAATTTACAATATTTAAAACAGCCCCTCCTTAGCTGAAGACGGTCTTTTTCACGCATTAGAGGCTGTAAAACGGAAAGAAAAAGAATTGTAGGAGAACAAAACTATCGTAAAGTTTACATAAGCCTCGACGGTTGTACCTCCCTCTATTAAGCGACATTTTACCATATAAGAAGCGAATACACTGTAGAGCACTAGCAACCAGAGACGAACATGTAGTCGAAAGTGTATCAGAACAAGTAATCCCAAGCCATTTCAACTTTGAGACACGCTCGAGTAGCGATGTACCCACATGTAAAGGAGGAGCAGGGTTAGAAGTATTAAAATACAGAAACTCGCATTTTGAAGCATTTACAGAAAACCCAATCATACTCAAAGCATTAATCAGAAAATTTAAATTTTTTGTGAGGGCCGACCTAGTATGACTAACCAGCGGTACATCATCAGCATAAGCAATATGACTAACAGCAGCATTTTCTAAAAACACAGTAGGAGACAGCATTCGCATACAGTCCGCAAGAACAGTTTCAAAAATATATAAAGACAACACACCGCCTTGCCTGACTCCCTTCTTTACTGAAATAGGCTCAGATATATCAGACATCCATTCTAACCAAACGAGCGAATTGAAATACCAATATTGAGGAACTTTTACGACGGAAGAATTGACTCCTGCTCTAAATAAGC
The DNA here is from genome assembly GCF_049724085.1 of Artemia sp. Qi Xiang Cuo. NCBI lineage: Eukaryota > Metazoa > Arthropoda > Branchiopoda > Anostraca > Artemiidae > Artemia > Artemia sp. Qi Xiang Cuo. The sequence continues at coordinate 71,608,056 of NC_142804.1, forward strand.
AATAAAGCGCTTGCGAATGTACAACGTTGTCAAAAGCGCCTGAGATATCAACCGAGCAAAAATAAAGTGGCCTTTTTTGTATTTTTGCCGAGACTAGCAACTGACCTTGTACATGATGGACTTGAGAACAACCAAAACCAGCTCTGAACCCAACTTGATAATCAGAAAAATCCCATTTAGTCAAAATTTCAGGCAATACGACACACTCAAACAGCTTGCTCATGAAGCAGGACACTGTAATTGGTCGATAACTGGAACACTGATCTGTGTCCTTTCCCTTTTTCAAAACAGATGTTACGATTCCCGAAAGAAAATTATCTGGAACTAACGACTGGGCTAAACACATTTGGAATAGGAGCTGAATGTGTGCTAACAATAATAGAAACTTCATTGTAACACAGACCATCCATATCAGGAGCACTTGATTGCTTAACCCTTTTTAAAGCCCGATAGATATCACCACCAGATACTGACAATATATGGGCTTGCTGAAGAACTTGAGGAATAGGATTAGGCAATAAGGAAGAAAACATGGACTTGATTTAATGATTAAATGTAGAAAAACACGAGTAAAATGAGCAACAAGATGACTGATTTTGATAATCGAAACGGTAGCAGGCACACTTTGGTGCTATCACATTGGACCGTGACTTACGATCCGAGGGGCCATCCAAAGCATTCAGGTGGGCTTGACGTAAAGAAGATCTAAACTGACGTTTCGAATTTTGCTTGATTTTAAATATTTCGGTAGACTTGGGCCGATTACAAGCAATCAAAAGGCGAAGCCAAAACTTCGCGCGTTGTATAGCTTTTCTCACTTCTGGACACATATTCCACAACGGTTTCCTGGTGCCAAATCTAACACGTTCAAAAAGAACCGTAGCTGAAGCAGCTGATGTCAAACAATACACGAGCTGGTAATAATAACAATTCAAATATATCTTAGCTGTTTATGACTTTACGGAGGTTTGTAAAAGGTGAAAAGGCACTTTCAGGCTTGACAATAACGAGCAAAGAACATACAAATAAGCTTCAGAATTTACTCGTTTCCAATTTGGCCTATCAAACCATTTATTATTGTTAGAAGAACGGTCATAAGCAAGAAGAGCAGACGACTCAATTTAACAAGTTACAGGCAGGTGATTATCCTCAACCTTATCATCCAAAACAATGACATGAGGAACCAAAAGTGATCCGTTTGAAGCTATATTATGATCAAGGTTTGATCTAGCAGCATCACGGTTATGAATGTAGGTAAATTCCTTGTTCATATTCACTAACTGATAGTCGCTAGGCAAAGCATCAAAAAACGGGCCACTTATTTCAGATTTGGTCAGAAGATTGGCATTAATATCACCAGCCACAATCCAATTTAATCCCTGATTAGTCACTCTTAGCAGAAGTATCCTGAGACGATCACAAGCACCCGCGAAAGAAGATAGGTAAGAAATGTTCTTGCGATTGCACGGTATATATACATTGATGAAGACCATATTAACGCACTTTATTGCCAGTAAATTATGATCAGAAGAAATAAGCTCAGGCTTCTGAGAGAGGCGAACTACAGTTTGAAGGCCCTCAGAGGGCAAACTGCGCGTTTTTTAGCTTTGCGTACAAACGAATGGTGGGTGGGTGACCGTTTAAAAGCATCTCTATTGGTTTTAGTTAAAAAATGTTCCTGTAGGAAAACTATATCACAATCAAGAAGCTCATCAACAAGAAGATCTTTGTCTTTGGTTCCATTAATATTAGGTGAAAAAAAGTGATATCTATTGCCACTAGCAATCATTTCTTATCCTTATTCCGAGCTTTTTTTAACACAAGGCATCAGAGACTATAGGAAACATGATTTCCCCCGCAGTTGGCGCAATTCGGGCTTTCAGCGCAAGGATTATCACGTGTGTTGCAATGTCCAACAGCGCACCGTAATCACTTTTGATTAGTCGATGGGAGTGGGCAATTACCGACAATATGGTTTGGCAATTGACAACGGTAACATCTAGGAGGTAATTTCTGGAACGATCTAATTTTAAAAAGCTAGTATCCCAGACACAAACCATCATTTATAACTTTATTTAAGGCGGAAGGCGGAAGGATCTGGAACTCCTAATTTTAGTTGCATCAACAAGACCGGAAATCATACTATTAAGCTCTGATTTTAGCACACCAGCAGGGATGTCACTCATAATACCAAGCACTTTTTGATTAAGGACATTAGTGGACACATTAAGTTGACTAGTTGCAGCGGCGGCAAGAGAAACGGCTGAGGCTTCATCTCAGTTATGAACTACCCATCTTTTCTTGACAGGATCAGATCTCACACTTACGATACCATCATGACCATCCAGAGTATCAAGGGTCTCTTTGCGCTCAATAGGATTTTTGAGGTTAGTAGGTGGGTTTTAAAAAGTCATTGCATAGGACGATTTTGAAGAGACAGAAAACTCTTGCATTAACGACAGAGGACGTCCAATTTTTCCAGGCAAAAGACAAACAGGAATTTACAGGGCAACTCATCGCACAAAAAGCAACGGCAGGAATGAGTGGTACTTCATAAAAAAAGGAACGAGTGGTGGCGGATAACAAAGACTGGCAGACCGGCATCATTAGCATCGCTTGCGGGATGTTCCTTTCCCTCTTCTGCTAATTCCCAGTACGCTTCTTAACAATATGAAATTGAAAATGGCACTATAAAATTGATGCTATAGATGGCGGGCCAATCTACCCGAAAAGCTGGTGAAAATACCCAAAGAGCCTATTTCAATATATTAGAGAAGGACTTACAAACACTATTTAGCAAAATATTTATCTTTATAGGGAAACAACAATAGGAAAAAAAAAACACTTAAAATAATTCAGAAACTTTTTTCCAGACAACAGCAAAGAAGCAAACTCAGGCACAATAACATTGAATATACTATAGATGGTATGAGTTTCAAGGATTTCTTTGCGCTCATTAGGATCTTAGAGGTTAGTAGGTCAGTTTTTTAGAATAACTGCATAGGACGATTTCGAAGAGACAGAACACTCTTACATTAACGACGGAGGACGTCCAATTTTTCCAGGCAGAAGAGTTCTCACACACTCAGACAAAAGAGAGTAACTCAGACAAACAGGAGTTTACAGGGCAATTCAACGCACAAAAAGTATCGACAGGAATGAGTGGTACTTCACTAGAGTGGCGGATAACTAAGACTGGCAGACCAGGATCATCAGCATCGAACTTTGTGATGGTATCAGTAATATCAGAGATAATTTTAATAGACACATTTGTGCCCACTCTCTTTGGCTGAATTTTTCCAGGATGGCAAAACTGGAAGATTTGCCCCCTCGCTTCAGAAACCTGGGCGAGTGTAAAAAATTCAGACATATGTTTCTTTATACTATCTGAAGAAAAGCCTTTTTCAATACTATTTTGGACAAAATTCAGAACAGGACTATAAACGAATAATTCAGCGATCCACGCCATCAGCACCGAATGCTATATAAAAACTGAATTAAGGAATCTAAGAACAAGAGAAGTGTAAGGACCCCCTCAACAGTTCCCCACAATTTACATGTAACTTAATTTTTATCTGATGCATTTAGGGCGTGTAGGAGGGGGGACTAGTTGCCCTCCGATCTCTTTTGACTCTTAAAAAGTAAACAAGAACTTTCAATTTCAAATCAAATGAGCCCTGTCCGAAGTTTATAAGAGCATCCCTTCCATAAGAAGTACATATGCCCCTAGAGCATTACTCATAACGCCTGCCTCCGGGCCTTGGCGGGTTCCGTCACCACAGGAATTTTTCTTATCTGACCTTTGAACTGTTTTTAATGAAATGAGTATTATAAAAATTTTATCGGATGGGCTTGGGGAAAAAAGGTTTTGGTTGGGGGGGGGGGCTAGTTGCCTCCGGATATCTTTTGACTCTTAAAAATTGAACTATAACTTTCAATTTGCAATCAAATGAGCCCCCTCTGAAGTTTATTCGAGCATCTCTTTAATAAGAACGATACACGCCCCGGGGACAAAACTTACAACTCCTATCCCCAGGGCCCTGGGGGGAGTTTTTCTAATCTAATTTTTGAACAATTTCCAAAACACTGGCTATCTCAAAATTTTTAGTGGACGGGTTTTGGGAAAAAAGAGCGGGAGGGGGGGGGCTAGTTTAACCCTCTTAACTCTTAAAAATTGAACTAGAACTTTCAATTTCCAATCAAATGAGCCCTATTGACACCGGATTTTTTCTTACCCGACCTTTTCTCTTTTGACTATTAAAAAGTTAACTCGAACTTTCAATATCCAATCAACTGAGCCCTCTCTGAAGTTTATACGAGCATCCCTTTCATACGAACAATATATGCCCCAGGGCATAAATTACAACGCCTGCCCCCGGGCCCTGGGGGGTTGTGACGACACCTGAGTTTTTGTCATCTGACTTTTGAAAATTTTTTAACTTAATGCCTATCTCAACATTTTTATTGGATGGATATGAGGAAAAGGGGCGTGGGGGGCTAGTTGCCCTCCAATATCTTTTGACTCGAAAAAACTTAACTAGAACTTTCAGTTTCCAATCAAATGAGCCATCTCTGAATTTGTTTTACGAGCATCCCTTCAATAAGAACCATATATTCCCCAAGGGCATAACTTACAACATATGCCCTCGGGCCCTGGGGGGCTGTGTTGACCCTCCAGTTTTCGTTATATGGTCTTTGACTATTTAAAAAAAAGCTATCTCAAAGTTCTTATCGGATGGGTTTGAGGAAAAAAGGGGGTGGAGGGGGGGCGGGGGGCTAGGTGCCCTCCAATCTCTTTTGACTCTTAAAAAGTGAGCTTTCAATTTCCAATCAAATGATCCCTCTTTGAAGTTAATACGAACATCCCTTCCATAAGACCCATATATGCCCCCAGGGCATGACTTACAACGCCTTCCTCCGGGCCCTGGGGGGCTGTGTCGACTCCGGATTTTTTGTTACATGATCTTTGAACTATTTTTAACAAAATAGCTATCTTAAAATTTTATTAGATATATTTGGGAAAAAAGGGTTTAGGGGAGGGGGGAGCTGTTTACTCTATAATATCTTTTCACGCTTAAAAAGTGGATTAGAACTTTCAATTTCCAATCAATTGAGTCCTCTCTGAAATTTATATGAGCGTTCCTTCCATAAGAACCGTATATGCCCCCTGGGCATAACTTATGACCCTTGCACATGACGACTGGGGGGGGGAGTGTCCTGCTCAAACAGATAATTTTCAGAACTTTCAACTACGTTGAACAAAATGGCTATACCAAAATTTTGATTGGATGTCTTTGGGGAAATGGTGGGCGTGGAAAGGGTGTCAGTTGCCTTAGAGTCACTTTTGACTATTAAAAAGAGAATTAGCCATTTAAATTTCCAATCGAATGAACCCTTTCTGAAGTTTCTAAGACAATGTTGTCTATACAAATCCTTATATGCCCCCAGGGGATAACTTTCAACCCATGCCCTGAGGGCTATGGTGGAGTTCTCATCCTCAAAGACCTAATTTACAGAATTTAAAACTACGTTTAATAAAATGGCTGTCTCAAAATTTTGATTGGATGTGTTTGGGGAAAAAGTGGGCGTGAGAGGGGGGTTAGTTGCCCTCAAATCACTTTCGACTATAAAAAAGGGCACTAGCCCTTTGAATTTCCAATCGAATGAGCCTTTTTTGAAGTTTCTACGACAACGCCTTTTATAAAAACCTATTATCCCCCCAGGGAATAACTTAAAACCCTTGCCCTGAGGGTTGTGGGGAGTGTCCTTCTCAAAAACATATTTTCTATCTGAAAATCAACTACGCTGAGCGAAATGGCTATCTCAAAATTTTGATTGGATGTGTTTGGGGGAATGATAGGTGTGGGGGGGGGGGGGCTAGTTGCCCTCCAATCACTTTCGAATATTAAAGTGGACACTAGCCCATTCAAAATCCAATCGAATGAGCCTTTCTTGAAGTTTCCACGACAACGCCTTTTATAAAAACCTTATATGCCCCAGAGTATAACTTACAACACTTGACGTAAGGGCTATGGGGGAGTGTCCTTCTCAAAAACATATTTTCTATCTGGAAATCAACTCCGCTGAACAAAACGGCTATCTCAAAATTTTGATTGGATATTTTTGGGGGAATGATAGGCGTGGTGGGGGGCTTTCTGTCCTCCAGTCACTTTCGTCTATTAAAAAGGGCACTAGCCCTTTGAATTTCCAATCGAATGAGCCATTTTTGAAGTTTCTACGACATCGCCTTCTAAAAAAACCTTATATGCCCCAGGGCATAACTTAAAACCCTTGCCCTGAGGGTTGTGGGGGAGTATCCTCCTCAAGAACATATTTTCTATCTGGAAATCAACTAAGCTGAACAAAATGGCTATCTCAAACTTTTGATTTGATATGTTTGGGAAATGATGGGCGTGGGGGGGGGCTAGTTGCCCTCCAATCACTTTCGACTATTAAAAAGGGCACTATCCCTTTGAATGTCCAACCGAATGAGCCAGTTTTGAAGCTTTAAAGACAACGCCTTCTATAAAACCTTGTTTGCCCACAGGGCAAAACTTAAAACCCTTGCCCTGAGGGTTGTGGGGGAGTGTCCTCCTCAAAAATATATTTTCTATCAGAAAAATCATCTACGCTGAACAAAATGGCTATCTCAAATTTTGATCAGATGTGTTTGGGGGAATGATGGGCGTGGAGGGCTAGTTGCCCTCCAATGATTTTCGACTATTAAAAAGGGCACTAGAACTCTCGATTTCCAATCGAATGAGCTGCCTTTGAAGTTTCTACGATGACCTCTTCCATATGAAGTGTCTCTGGGAAAAAAATAATAAATAAATAATAAAACATTCTAGCCGTATGGCCTGTACTATAGGCAACGCTACAGCGTTGCCTCTGATAGACTATAAAATTCTACTTCAACTCACACATGGCTCTGGCTCAATTACAGGCAAAAACCATCATCTTTGGTCCCAATCAAGAATTATATACAGCTCTACAAAACGTAATATCAAATTCATGAGTCCAGCCTGAGGTCAACACTTTCCATAAAAAAATGTAGAGGCTCAACCCTTGCCACTTTCTAACAACTAAAACTGACAGAATAGAAATCAAAACATGAAAATCATAAGTGTTGCTCATGCAACACAAATATAAAAGTGTCACATGGCTCTATGCCAAAACATCGCTTGTGGCCTTGTTAGAACGTACCCAATGCGGCTCTTTAAGAACGAGGTGATAAATCCCAGAATAATTGCAGCAACTATCCCACAGGGGAAGAAATGAAACATGGGATGCCCTGAATTACACTCAGATTAAATATTAAAAATCTTTAAGGTGTTGTTAGACAGTGGCAAGAGTAGAACCTTAAAATATGATAAAATAATGGACCAGTTTTGGCCTCATGTGGCTAAGCTATGCGACAGGTTTATAGCACTGTACGGATTCTCCACGATGAGTATTACAGATTCTATAAAATTAATAATATATAAATTTGCTTACCTGTGATATTCTCAACTTAGTTCCTCCCACTATTAATGAAATCCTTGGATGGTCAGAAAGTGCCAACCCATCTTTAACCCAGGTGATTCTAGGTAACGGTTGACCTTCTACAAAACAGTTGAATTCCACGGTAGCCTGTTCCCAAACACTTTGAGTTGCAGGGGGCTCCAAGATAGTTGGTGCGGCTGAGACAAAACAAGTTCGTTACTATAATAATGGATCACTGCACTGCGCTGATTAAATTAAATAAAAAAAAAGTTATTTTAACTGAAAATAAGGGGCGACATTAAAACTTAAAACCATCAGAAATTATAGCGTATATGAAAGGGGCTGTCCCCTCCTCAACGCCTTGCTTTTTACGCTAAAGTCTCTATAGTTTTAAAAAGTAGGTTTGTGACAAAGAGTCAAACTTTAGCGTAAAGGGTGAGGTGTTGAGGAGGGAACAACCCCTTTTAGATATGGAATAATTTCTGTACGTTTTAAATTTTAATTTAAAAACAAAAAAGCGAACGTCTCTTTTAGTAAAAAACATTTTTTTTTCAGCCCCCATAGAAATATATTGCAGCCCGCCTTCTAAACAAAATTTTTGAGGGGAGCCAGGTTATTTTTAGGAACCTATGAGAGTGATTAATTCTATAATAGCATAAAATAATTTCGAATGGGATTTTTATAACAATGACTCCATAAATTCAAACTGAGCAAAACATGAAAACATTTTTGCTCAGGGTTTCCTATCAAGTTTAATAAACGTTAATTTTTATTTGCATGCGTGCTATCTGGAAAAATGTGACAGATTTCCATTGGCCTCCTGGCTCTTATTTGCCTTTCGAAATCAGAGTGAAACATAATTGACTACAGGGTGATAAAAGATAGGCTCAATTATCGTAATAAACAAGGAAATGTATGGCGTGTTTTTCATTTTACGGAAGAAACAGAAACTAAAAAACAGGAATTCATTTGTTTTCATTAGAAAATTACAACTTTTAATTTATCTATCATAACACCATTTAAAGGCTTTTCGTTTGGGTGTATTTAGGGTCAGAGGAGTAGCTCCAGGCTTTTATTGGGGGGGGGGGGCAAGAGGAGTCCATATCCAGATAGTCATTAGCTATATAATAGTCTTTTCTCTCCAAATTATGGGGGGGGGGCAACTTCCCTTCCTTGCCCACCGAAATGACACCCTGTTGAGGGTATTAGTAATCCCAGTTCCTAGAGTTATAACGAAAGAGACGTTGAGATGGCTAGGACATGTTTCAAGAATGAAGGATGACATATTGCCCTAGATTGTGTCGTTTGCCCATCCACATGGGGCGTAAGAAGAGCAGGTCATCTTCGAATGGGACGGGGAGAGGTCAGGTGCTGCACTTATTTTATAATACTAGTAGTAGAAATCATAGTAGTTGTAGTCCATGGAAAGAGAAAGATAAGGTAAACAGACCGATTGTTGGAGCAGATAAAAAAAACTATTTCTTTTGCAATTTTGGTGCCACCATTTGGGAACGGTCTTCTGTGATGAGAGGGCATCCTATGAAACAGCTAGGCAGATGCTCTACGTGAGTAATAGGTGCGGAATGCCTGCCTCAAAATTAAATCTGATAAGTATTAACTGCTTAAAGTTATTTTTTTTTATAACGTAAATTTTTTGAATTGATTTGTTTCTAGTTGCTGGTGGTGCATTAGTTTTGAAAGCAAAGAAGTTGGTACCAGTAAGAGGGAGGAGATATGACTAAAAAGCTATCTAGATACTATAAAAACTATGGACATGCGGAGGTAGAATGATCCCTCCACCTAAACATGTCTAAAATTCGTTACATAATATCTTCATTGTCGATTTCTCCATTATTTGATACACTCTGAAAGTTTAAGCTATGAAAAAAACATTGAACATTATTTAAAAGGGACCAGTGCTACCATTTCTACCCAAATTTTAGAAGATTTACAGGTGTTCTAATAAAAATCCCGAGAAAATTGGAAAATACAGAAAATCACCAAGGCTTTGCAAATTGTTTGAAAAGAAGATGGAAAAACAGAGTAGCCTAGAACGGCTTATACATTCTTATTTAAATCTCTACCGGTCAGGATTTCAAAATTACACCTGCTTGAATCGATTCTACAGGATTGTTTGATAAAGTTGTGTTTAAAGCGACTTTAAAAAAAACACATTTTCTTATTATAGAATATCATTATAATAATATGGCGTATCTGTAATATTTTAGGAATGGCTGAGGGTATTAAGGTTCAAATTTTAGGGCATGTTGTGGAAAATTTTAAAAAGTTGTCAGAGGGCAATCAGTCCCCCTTCCATTCTCAGTTTAGCTTCCCTCCCTCCACTTATATCCGACAAAAATTGGGAACAATCATATTACTCGAAATAGTCGAAAAGTCAAATAACTATGCCTCCAGGGAGGACATAGCCCACCACATCCCCTGGGGTATTATAAGTTATACAAGCTGCCCATTGTTAATATGTGTTCTCATGTCGGCTAATCTAGGGACCTGCTTAAGTTCTCTAAGATAGGAAATAATATTAATTTCGAGATATTGTCTTTATTGAATAATGGTGAAAGGCACATACAACTAAGGCAAAGGTAAAACATTGACTAACTTTTAAAATAGGCACTAGACCCCAATTCTTCTGGATCAGAAGTTCCAGGGTTGGTTAGTAGGCAACACAAACTAGAAGGCTGGAAACGGGGTTGTTTCCACAGATGACTATGGTCACAAAGATTTGGAAAGGACAATTTCGGAACTAAATAAGTAGCACCCTATGAAGATAATTAGGGTTGACCCTCCTAGAAATGCTTTACAAACTCATGTAGTATGCAATGAACTCAAGTGACAACTGAACTCAGCTGAAAAGGTTGCTGAGACGCGTGTAATCCAGCAAGGAATAAAATTATGGCTAGATGTCAAACATTCTGTAGTAACGTAGGTATTATTTTATTCACCACATGTATTAATTATCATATTATATAACATAATATATATATATATATATATATTATGATATATATATGATAATACATAATATATAATATGATACATATAATATATATATATACATATATTATACATATGATAATACAATATCATAATACATAATGATATATAATGATATACATAATATATGATATATATATATATATATATCATATATATATAACATATTATAGTCCCATTTCTTGTTATAACAGCTAAGCCTCCTCAGATTTCGCTGGGGTAATATTAGTAAATAACTTTAGAAATTTTTTAGATATTTTGAGAACCAGCCAAGTAGAAACTGTAAATAGGGTGGATGAAAGAAAAGGATGAAAGAAAGAAGTGGAGTGAGGCACTGTTTTATCTCCTTATTTGGCAAATTTTTACACATGGATTTCATAGAACCATCTGTTTGGAATAGTTTCCACTTACACTCTCTCTGGTTTCGTTTCGTTGAAGATATCCTTTCTGTTTGGGAACATGGACAGGACTCTCTTAGGGTTTTTTTTTTTGGCACATTTAAACTCTTCTCATTTGAATCTCCAGTTCACAATGAACTAGAAGATTCAGGAAATCTGCCTTTCTTGGATGTTTTGATTATAAGAAATACTCCTAACCTTGAACTTTCTGTATACAGAAAGCCGACCCATAATGATCGGTATCTACATTTCTCGTCAAGTCAACCCCCTTCTGTGAAAAGAGGGGTATTTAGTCGACAGAGTTTTAAAAATCTGTTCACTTAATCATCTAAATTGTGAATAAAACTATATCAAAGATATTCTATTCTGCAATTGCTACCCAATAAACCTTATTGAAAATATCATAGATAGACGATTAAAAACGATAAAACAAGAAAATAGGGAACCCGTCCCCCTTGATTCAGTTATTCCGGCAATTGAGAAAAAAACTTTCACCTCTTTACCATACATTTCAAAACTTAGCGACAAACTTGGAAAATTTTTATATAAACACAATCTCTCTGTTTCTTTCAAAAGTGAACAAAAAGTTGAACATTTTTTCAACTCAAGAAAAGATAAAACTGACGATGTACTGGGTAGTGGTGTCTACAGAGTCCCGTGTTCATGTGGGAAATTTTACATTGGTAGGACCCATCAACAACCTGGTGAACGTTTGCAAGAACACAAAACTTCAATAGATAAGTCCCTGAGATTGGAAAGTAAAAATGACAACTTTGATTCCACTTTGGCCCTTCATATATTCGAAAATCCTACATATCTTGTTCTTTTTGAGGAGGCAACTTTAATATTTACTGTAAATGGCCAACCGCAATCTTTCAAAGAGGTAATTGAGATAAATAAAAATATATAAACAGAAATTTGGCTATAAATAGAGACACCGGAGATATTTCATTAGGCCCAATTTATAAGAATTTAATACTAAAAGACTCAATTAATATTTGCACCCAGTCAAATTTAAGAGAAACTATTTGCATATCTAATGAAAACCGAAATTGCAGAAGAGCAAAAAGTATTGCGAGGCAAAACCTTCTTGCTCAATCTCTTTGGTAAATCCTTTTTTCATTGATTTCGGCTTGGTCTTTCATTTAGTCTCTGTTTCGCATCTTGTTGAGTAAACTCCAAAAGGTTAGATTTTTTTTTCTTTTCTTTTTTGTTTAGCACTGAGGACGACTTGGCGGAGGTCCTTGTCGAAATATATGCTTGTTTTTCGTCTTCATGTTTTTGCCACTGGCTGACAAAATCCACGTTTTCTCACCTTTTTTTTATTTTATTTTTCTTTTATTAATTCCTTTCCTCTCTTAGCTTCATATGAAAGAAAAGTGTTTGCTAATATGCCTTACTCAGATGACTAACCACTGCAACAATTTTGTTGCAAATTTAGTAGCAATAGGAAACCAAATATAAACAGCGAAGTGAGAAATAAATATATATATATATATATATATATATATATATATATATATATATATATATATATATATATATATATATATATATATATATATATATATATATATATATTAGTTATACATGATAAAGATATATAATTTTTGATAATGGACGAAAACGTATAAGCATTAACTACCAATCAAAATGTGAGAGGTTCAACAATTATAAAAGAATCTCCACAAAAATTAGGTATGCTGAAAATAAATGAAAAATAAAACCAAAAAATCGTGAGAAAACGAGGATTTTGTCAGCCAGTGGCAAAAAAATGAAGACGAAATACAAGCAAATATTTCGACAAAGACCTCCACCAAGTCTTCCTCAGTGCTAAACAAAAAAGAAAAAACTCCAAAAGGTTAGATTTTTATTTTTTTTTTTTTTCTTTTTCTTTTTTGTTTAGTACTGAGGACGGCTTGGCAGAGGTCCTTGCCGAAATATTTGCTTGTTTTTCGTCTTCATGTTTTCGCCACTGGCTGACAAAATCCTCGTTTTCTCACACTTTTTTTGGTTTTATTTTTCATTTATTATTTCCTTCCCTCTCTTAGCTTCATATGTCATGTATACCCAGTGTGGTCTTAGAAAGTATTTACGGCACTACATTTCCAGAAAAATTAAAATTAGAGCTCATTCGGTATGGCTTCACAACACCTACAAATGTCACTTCATCCTTTAAAAAGCAAAAGACAAGAACACAATGTTAACAGGCTTGAACTAAGTTAGGCTTGACCCGAAATCGAAAAAAAAAATGTTCATAAGAACCTAGAAACATCGATGCAAGAAAAATCCCTATCTCATTTGAAAAATTAGTAAATAGTGAATTTATATAAGTAAATTAAAAAACAGACAGGAAGTAGATAAATTAATGAACTAAAGGACCCATAGAAAAATCATAGTGCCTTGGCAGGGCTTCTGGACAACTCAAATGTTCCTATATTATCTTAAAATTGAAAAATATAGCAATAACTGTTAGAACCGCTCTAAAACAGGCACAGAGAGGTATTATCAGGAGCGTCAAAAAAAGGGAGGGGAAAAGGCAGGGGGTTAGCAACCCCCTACATTTTTCCCCCTGATTTTGAAAAATGATTGTTTTGGGCATTTTCATTGGAAAAACGAACAAAAGACAAAATTACCCCCCCCCCTCTAGATTTAAAAATGAATTTTTTGTTCCTTCATTACAAAAAAACAGAAAAAACATCTACCCCTACATTTTACTGAATAACTGTCTCTCTACCTTACCATTTAGGCCTACAATTGGTCTAGAGACAGAGGAGCTTTTTCAGTAATGTTTATTTACATCCACTCAGAGTCCAGATCCTCAGAAAAATCCCAACCCCCCTTTGAAGAACTAATAAATTATGAATTATATAAGCAAGTTAAAAACAGATAGAAAAGGGAAGAATGATTAAAATAAACACAAAATCATGGATCCGTGATATGACTTCTGGATAGCTTAAATGCCCCTATAGCGTTTCAAAATTTAAAAATAAGCCAACAACTTTAGCAAACCACCTTGAAATAGGTATTAAGCTGCTGAAATGATAAGATATCTTACTACCTACAATAATTTTAACTACAGGCTCTGCCATGAATATTTACTGACATCTAGCTAAGACCAAGATTTTCAGAAAAATCTCTATGCCATTTGAAACAGTGGTAGATCATGAATTGTAAATGAAAAACAAAAATGGAAAGAGAGTAAATAAATGAAACAAAATAACTACGTGATATAAAATCTAGATCTCATCAGCCCGTATTCTGAGCAGCTCAGATGCCAAACATTATATGAACTGAAAGATGAGAACAGAATTTTATTAGACTCCAACTGAAAGGGGGCTCTTGACACCACCGGTGGATCTATGTAAAAAAATCTGGGGGGTGGGGGTGGGTCAAGGGCGCTAATAATTTACCAAATTGATAAAAAAATAACGGGATGACGCCGACAGAAAAAAAAAATTGGCGGGGGGGGGGCACCCCTCCCCTAGGTCCACCCCCGCTTGATACTGATATGATAGCTAAATGAAAAATTGAAACTATAAGAAATGTTTGTCCAGCATGCAAAATCGTTGCTCCTCGATATTGCTTCTGGACATCTCAAATGTCCCTACATCATTTCTAGATTTTAAAATGAGACAACAACTTTAGTAGACACGCACTGGAATAAGAATCTGGCTTCTGGCGTGATACAATAAAGATGTTTTACCATATACAATAAGTCTAGCAACAGAGGAGGTACTTATTGACATTCAGTAAAGATTTAGTTTGTCAGAAATATACTCAACAATGAGAAACTTGTCCTAGAAAAATGCTCCAGTTAATAATAAAAACAAATATATATTAAATAATTAAATACATGAAAGTAACTAAGTACATGATAAAACACCAGAGTTCATCGATCTGGCTTCTAGACAGCTCAAGTTCCTCTAAATCAACCCAAGAATGTAAAATAAGAACACAACTTTAGTAGATTCTAAAATAAGATTCTGGCTACTAACATGAAAGCTAAAAAAAATATGCTCTACCGTTCACAATAAGTCTAGCAAGAGACGAGGCTCTTCCGTAAGTATTTACGCCTGTGCAGCGATAGCTTCCCGAATCTTCAATGATAACATCGCGAATTTCCAAGTTGCCATCAGCTCTTATCTGCAAGATAATTTCTTAAGCCAGTCTGATTTTTGGACATGACTAGAAAAAGGAGTTTAAGCTCACCTTTAGCTACAGATAGTCAAGGGTCAAAGTTGGAGCAACACAGTACGCTTCAAAAATGAATGCAAGTTGTTCTTCAACTTCTGGAGGCCTTGAGCTGTGTGCAATAGAGTTGCAAGAAGGCTTGGTTCTGTAACTGCGTGCTTCTGTCAGTAATTTATTTGGCCAGCGTGACTATTCGAAATAGTTAGAGAAAGGTGTTTAAGGTAAACCGCAGCTTTAGATAGTCAGGAGTCAGCTAAGGAAATTCAAGCATACGTATCCTGCAGGGGTTGCCACCCTATTTCTAGTGTTTTTACTTTGCCTAAGCAAACAAATCACTAAATCAGCACACAAATCATTAGATTATTTCCAAAAATCACTAAATGAACCATAAACACAAAAATATAGTGATTATTTCCACTGGATGGCAGCCCTGGTTTCATGTTTCTACGAATTGTCTTAGGTATCTGACTGACTGACCACTCAAACAGTAAGCTGTACGAAAAATGTAGGTCAATCCCGCTTTCAAGAAATATATTTAAAATTAGTCGACTCCGAAAACAATCCTGAAAGTCACAACATTCAAATAGTAAACCCAAAAATTGGATACGTTTATTGCTAATATACGTAATAAAATATCACGTGCTTCACAATGAGCGCGTAACAGCTACTAGCCTCTTCAGTCCCCCTCCCCTCTGAACAGAAAATGATAGCTATTCTGTATAACCCTTCATTCATACTATGAACAAAATCTGACTTTGTTCATAACCGCTGATTAACCGCGTACCCAACCTGACTTGAGCAATTAGTATTCTAGTATTAATACCTTCCCAGCCTTAACAAGACTTAGCAGCTTCCTTACTCACCGTGAGCCCTTCTCCCTGTCTGTGTATCCAATCCTTCCTGCCTGAGTAAACAAACTCTATATCACCTAATTTCATACTTCCTACCCCTGGGATACGAGTTTCTGAAACTCCTAATAACTCCAGTCACAGCCCAAATTGGTCACAGCATGGTTTTTGGCACTTGGTGATGCTCTTCTATCAACAAGAGTCTTTTTCTTGTTTTTCATCCCTTGGTCCACCCCTTCTTATTGGATATTCGAACGAGTCCCCCTAACTGCCACCTATATAGAGGAGTTTCCCCTATCCGCCACCCGGGGACGCACTTGGGAAGCCTTGGGTGCAGCTCTCACTGCAGATGAACCCAAGTAATTAAGCAAACAGTATCGGCTCGAACCCGTGCTTGAAGTTCACCAGGCCGAATATATTACTATTCAAATAGCGAGACTACTGATAAGAGAGAAGTGTATCAAACACGAGCCGTTTATAATATACTGCGATAATCAAGGTGTCGTTAATTCCATCTTGTCATTTTATAATTCAAGATAAATCGTTTTTGCCACTGAGTGTGTTGAACTCCAATCCTTCGGAACCGAAGAAAGGAGCCTACTCCACTGTGCTAGTGGCAACTTTTATTACAGACGCAATCGCACCAATAACTGAGTCCCTGGAAAATCCCACTAATATTATTTGATATTGGTTACCGCAAAATGGCTCGTCCCTTTAGAATTCGAAACAGAACCCAACCCACCGGGATACATTTACTTCATTTAAAACAATCAAAATAGGTTAAAAAACAAACGATAGAAGATTTAATAGAAAACACTCTCTATACAACAACAATAATATAGTAAGCAGCTTTCTCATTTAAACGGATTAATTATCCAAAAAGGGGAAGATATGCTGCTTCGTGGGTTAATGAGGTCTGGGTCTCCCCGCTATATTGTGGCAGTAGGAAATTTTGAATTGAAGGGAACGATGTCAAATGGAGTGTAATTTTTTTTTAGTATTTGTCTTTTTTGTATATGGCTTTAAAAGGCTTTTAAATACAGATTATTCTTATTATAGGACTTAATTACTTTGCTGATAATTAAAAGCTGATTTTAATTATATGAAAATAATCAGATATTTTAATCAAAACATACTCTGCCCGGAATTAAGATAAGTGACCTGTTTTGCATTATATGCACCAGAGGCAAGTCAACTGAATCCTGGGCGCAGCAGGAGAAACTATTGTAAGATCAAATGGTTGCAGAGTAAAATGTTGCAGAGTGGATTTCTTGGGCTGTAATGAGAGAAGGTTGACATGGCTAGGGTACGTTTTGCAGATGAAAGATTGCCAAAGATAGTTCTTTTTGGCCAACCGTCTAGGGCTAACCACAAAGCAAGTCCTCCGCCGTTTGGGGGGGGGGAATGCCATAAGAAAGATTTAAGGGAAATGGGAACTTCTAGGGAGGGTGTAAAGAGGGAGGCTTTGAATAGATTGGGATGAAGGAGGAGCGTGCGTAGCTGTGTTGGCCTCAGGCGGCTTGGTGATGCAGGGAGTTGTTGGTAGTAGTAGTATTCAGCTGAATCGTATCCCATTATGACTAAAATTTTAGACGGAGACTAGTTGATTTTACGTTAGTTATTGCTCTCAGTTGAGTGACTTTTGATGCAACACAACAGATCTCGCTCATCTTGCGACAGAGGTCATATGCAACACATCTTTTCATCAATTTCCTTCTATCTTAAATAAAAAGTTCGAGCCTTCTTTTCTACCACACAGAACAGCAGCCGCTAAAATGAAAAAGTAAG
This sequence comes from Artemia sp. Qi Xiang Cuo, assembly GCF_049724085.1. Taxonomy (NCBI): domain Eukaryota; kingdom Metazoa; phylum Arthropoda; class Branchiopoda; order Anostraca; family Artemiidae; genus Artemia; species Artemia sp. Qi Xiang Cuo. Next base: position 71,625,778 of record NC_142804.1, read on the forward strand.
CGGAAATAGGTGAGTTTCTTACAGAAGAGGTGTCAAACTTGCGCTAGTCAGGATTTTAGAACGAGGCTGAAGTTCAGTAGTGATAGGTCAATCTATTCAAGCCGGTAGTCCCCCCACCATACAAGCAGACAGTACTCCTTTATAGTGTCAATTAAAGAGAGAGGGCAGGTGGGACATTACTTTGTCAATTAAAGAGAGAGGGCAGGTAGGAAATTACTGTATCAATTAAAGAGAGCAGACAGATAGGAAATTCCTGTATCAATTAAAGAGAGCAGACAGATAGGACATTACTGTGTTAATCTAAGGTAGCAGACAGATAGAAATCACCATGCCTAAAAAATCATATCTTTGATTGTTTTTATGTTGTAATTAGAATCAGCATACCAAGAAAATTCGTGCTGTTCACGAAACAATGATTTTTGTATTAAATTTCATGTTTCTGATAGAGTCATGGCTGTTCACATAGCATGCATACATCGATGGTTGTTTTCATGGTATGGTTGAATGAAGTTAATGGCTATGAAATTCTGTCTGTTAACCAATATTTTTAGGCGTGTTTTTTTTATGTTTGACCTTGAACATGGGTATAAAACCTCTGACGATGAGTTATTCGAACTGTTATGGATGTTTTAATGTTAGACATGATTCTTCATTATGGTATGATTATAGGCGTTGACAGAAACGAAAATGGTAAACCATCGGAGGGAATGCTAACTCCTATTCAGAGATACACATTTTTTTGATATTTGGGCGATTCTCAACTGTGTTTTGTATAATACACAACTACCATTTGAACAGTGTTGTAAGGTCCCCTACCCCGACCCCAAGGACCCCCTCCCCCCAAATTTCTGCCCCTCAAAAAAAATCCTGCCCCCCCCCCAAACCCCCTGCTACCCCCCCCCCCCCAACATATCATACATGTCATTATTTCATTAAAAATATGTCCCCTCCTCAACGCCTCGCTCTTTACGTTAAAGTTTGACTTTCTCACAACTCTATTTTTGTTAAACAATAAAAAACTTTAGCGTAAAGAGCGGGGCGTTGAGGAGGGGACAGCCCCTTTCATATACGGAAGTATTTCTGCTCGTTTTAAGTTTTAATGTTGCTTCTTACTTTCAGTTTAAAAAACTTGTTTTTTTAATTTAATTTATATAAAGTAGACTATGAAAATGACTATAGACTGTAGAAATAGCCAGAAATATAGCTATAGGCTAGAAATCTAGACATAGACTAGAATAATAGAAATCCTCTATAGAAATTATAAAAATGACTCTTGCTTTTGGAGACATGAAGGCAGGTTTTATGTCTTTTTAAAACAGATAAAACGGCCAATCTATCACTAATTGCTATCAATATATTATTAGAATATTTTTGAATACCTCAATTCTTTCAGTAGTTTCTAATTGCTGCTCATTGAAATACCAAGTCACTGTAGGAATCGGTTGTCCGGAGATCTCACACCGAAATATTGCAATTTCCCCAAGGTTAACAGAGACATCTTTAGGTGTGTACAGGAATCTCGGGCGGCCTAAAAGTGGAGTTATAATGCACAATAAAGTCTTCAAAGTAAGGATTATTAATGCCTAGCTCCAATACGGGATTTACAGTTGGGGTATTGGGGATATCAGCTCTCTTATTCCTTTGGTAGTCTCATTAATTGCACTTCTTAACTGAAAATTAACGTTTGCTTATTTTTCCCGTACCAATGCAAAATAACACATCTGCATTTAAGTGTTTTTTATGGGGCTCTCATCCTAGTTTAACCTAAATGGTGGAATAGCAAAAAATGACACTCCCCATGGTACTTGTTATTTTGTGCGGTTAAAATTCAGCCATTTTGTGCGGTTTATTTTGTGCGGTTAAAATTAAAATTCATATGTCAAATTCAGCCTTTCTAAGTGGATCAGTCTAGTTTAAATAATAAGGTAGTATGCATGGAGAACAAAGGCCCTAGTTAATTTTGTGTGTTTTGGTCGCAGAAATCAGAGAAAAAAAGGGTAAGTGTTTTTGCGTCTCTGTTATAAAAAAAAATGACAAAAGGTTAGAAAATTTTCATAGAAGGAGATGCAAATCAAGCTTGCAACGAAAAAAAATCACTACAAACAAAAGTTTTGGTACAGCGTCCTTCTCTCACTGTAAAGTCTAAAACCTACTGCGTCATTGGCACTTTACTGAAAAGAAATTTTATTACAAATATTTTCTTGTACTTAATATTGAAAATAAACATTAAAATTAGATTAAAATTTTGAACTGATGAGCTTTCAGCAATTAATATCATTATGCATCAAATATTCAGTTTAATTTATTTGTTCGTTTCAAGATTAGTCAAGACAAATATAGTTTCACTACAAACAAAATTTGGATACTGCCCCCTTCTTTAACTGTAAAAACCTAAAGTTGTTCAAGGCGAATATAGTTTCACTACAAACAAGAGTTTGGATACTGCCCCTTCCTTATCTGTAAATAAAAACCAAAAGCCTACTGCGTCATTGGCGCTTAACTGAAAACGAATTATATTAAAAATATTTTCTTTTCCAGTTCTTACAGTCTTACAACATTGAAAATAAAAATAAATTACAGTGAAATAAATTCTTGAACTGATGGATCTTTCAAAAATTAATATCATTATACATCAAATATTCAATTTGATGTTGTTTATACTTTCCAAGACTGTTCAAGATGCATATAGTCAAACAGTTCGTGTTAACGAACTGTAAGTAAGGAGCGACCCGGCTCAGTGGTAACCGAAACTCTAAAAAATGGAATTTTGATACCAATAGATACATCAAAAGAATAAGATTTTAATGCTGATTTCAAATACATAAGTTTGATCAAGTTTAGTCTTACCCATCAAAAGTTACGGGCCTGAAAAAATTTGGCTGATTTTCGAAAAAAGAGGGAAAGACCCCCTAAAAGCTATAGAACCTTAATGAAAATCACACCATCATATTCAGCGTATAAGAGAACCCTACTGTAGAGGTTTCAAGCACCTATCTGCAAAAATGTGGAATTTTGCATTTTTTGCCAGAAGACAGATCACGGATGCGTGTTAATTTGTTTTTTTGTTGTTTTTTTCCCCAGGGATGATCGTATCCACCCAGTGGTCCTAAAATATTGTGGGAGGGCTCATTGGAACGGAAATTAAAAGTTCTAGAGCCCTTTTTAAGCGACCAAAAAAAATGGAGGGCAACTAGGCCCCCTCCCACGCTCATTTTTTTCCCGAAGTCACCCGATCAAAATTTTGAGATAGCCATTTGGTTCATCATGGTCGAAAATATGATAAATATGTCTTTTAGGATGACTTAATCCCACAAAGTCCCCGGAGGGACGGCTGAAAGTTATGAGCTTTACCCAATGTTAACATATAGTATTGGTTATTGGGAAGTATACAGACGTTTTCAGGGGGGATTTTTTCTGGTAGGTGGGGGATGGGGGTTTGGGTGGGTCGGGGGTTAAATATGAGTATCTTTCCACCAAGGAAGTTTTCGTGGGGGAAGGGACATTGCTATGAAGGGGGCCGCGGATTTCCCATCATTATTAAAGAAAAAGATCAGAAATAAAAAAAAAAAACAAGTTTTTCAACTGAAAGTAAGGAGCAATATCAAAACTTAAAACGAAAAGAAAATATTACGTATATGATTGGGTTAACCCCCTAGTCAATACCTTGTTCTTTAAGCCAAAGATTTTTTAGTACTTTCATAAGATCTATTTATTCTAATTAACGGCCCTTGTGATTAAGGGGTCATATTTAAAGAATAAAGGTATTGACTAGGGGGCGAACCCCCTAATATACGTATTAAATCTCTATGAATATAGAAGTTCGTTGCGTAAGTTAATTCGTAAGTTATGTATATTTATTACTAATAAAAACGTTCGTAAATAAAATTGAACAAGTTTCGAGAAAGCCATTTAACCAAATAAAAGTAAAATTAATATGCAATTTTTTTTTAGTTATTCATGTACGGTGAGCCAAAATCAAAACCTGCTTTAATTCAAAACGTTCAAAAATTAAATAAAAAAAAAAAAGTTTTTTTAACTGAAAGTAAGGAACGACGTTAAAACTTAAAACGAACAGAAATTATTCCGTATATAAAAGGGGCTGTCCCCTCCTCAACGCCTCGCTCTTTGCGCTAAAGTTTGACTTTCTCACAACTCAATTTTTTTTAAACAATAAAAAACTTTTGCGTAAAGAGCGAGGCGTTGAGGAGGGGCCATCCCCTTTCATATACGGAATGATTTCGGTTCGTTTTAAGTTTTAACGTCGTTCCTTACTTTCAGTTAAAAAAACTTCTTTTTTTATTTAATTTTCAGTAAAGCACCAATGACGCAGCAGGTTTAAGACTTTTACAGTGAGAGAAGGAGGCAATACCCAGACACTTGTTTGTAGTGATATTTCTTCGTTTCAAGCTTGATTGACATATTCAATTTAGGTTTAATTCGTTTTAAGATTTATTTATTCATTTACATTAATAGCTATTGTATGTTAGTTTGCATTGATTGTTTATTTAACTTCTGTTCGTTTTAAGTTTAAGTTATACTTCAATAGAAATATTTTTTTTCGTTTTAAGCTTGATTTTCATATTCAATCTAAGCATTACTCGCTTTAAGATATATTTATTCATTTATATTATTAATTGTTTTATGCTTTTTGCTATGATTTTTTATTTAATTTCCGTTCGTTTTGGGCTTCATTTATTCTTTAATAGTAATTTCTGGTCGTTTTGAGTTTGAATTTTAACAGGTATTTTTATCTGTTGAGCTTAAGTTTAAAATGGCCTTTACTTTTCTTTAAAAAATTTAATGTTTTGGAAAGTTTTTTGTTAATTATTTTTTGTTCGTTTTTGATTGCAAAAAGTTTCAAGTTTTTAAAAATTCCTTATTACAAAATCAAACTTTAAAAAAAAAATCAAATGTTCATCAAAATATCAAAACTGGTGTCAAAGTAACAATATCAAGTAAACAAACGGGTTTGCGTCTACCTCGTAGTTTTATTATCTGAGGTTTGAACTATTTTTAGGAAACTGGATATCTCGAAATTTTTATCGGATGGGTTTTGGGGAAAAAGGGCGTAGATTGGGGGCTAAGTGCCCTTCGGTCTCTTTTGAATCTTTAAAAGGAAACTAGAACTTTCTATTTTCAATCAAATGAGCCCTCTCTAAAGTTTATACGAGCCTCCCTCCTATAAGAACCATATATACCCCCAGACTATAACTTACAACACCTGTCCCTGAACCCTGGGGGTTCTTTTGACCCCGTAGTTTTAATATCTGATGTTTGAACTATTTTTAACAAAATGGTCACCTCAAATTTTTATCGGGTGGGTTTATCCATCCGATAAACCCAAAGGCTAGTTGCCCTCCGATCTTTTTTTACTCTGGGAAAATGAACTAGAACTTTTAATTTCCATTCAAATGATGCCTCTCTGAAGTTTATACGAGAATCCCTTTCATAAGAACCATATACAGCCCAAGGACAGAGCTTAAAATGCCTGCCCTCTGGACCCTGGGGGGCTGTGTCGACACCGGAGTTTTTGTTATCTGACCTTTGAACTATTTAAAAAAATGGCTATCTCAAAAGTTGCATCGGATGGGTTTGGGGGAAAAAGAGCGTGACGGGGGCTGGAGGCCCTCCGATCTATTTTGAGTCTTAAATATTGAACTAGAACTTTCCATTTCTATTCAAATAAGCCCTCTCTGAGGTTTATACGAGCATCCCTTCCTTAAGAACCATATATGTCCCCAGGGCATAACTTGCAACGCCTGCCCCCGGGCACTGGGTGGTTGTGACGACACCGGATTTTTTTTAAATTCTGACTTTTGAACTGTTTAAAAAAAAAATGGTTATCTCAAAATTTTCTCAAATCGGTTAGTTATCTCAAAATCGGATACATTTGGGGATAAAGGTGTGTGGGGGGAATATTTACCCTCTGTTCTCTTTTGAATCTTAAAAACTTCTAGAAGTTTCAATTTCTAATCGTATGAGCCATCTCTGAAGTTTATACGACCACCTCTTCCACAACAGCTATTGATGCCCTCCAGACATAGCCTACAACGCCTACCCTGGGCCCGGTAGGAGTGTGTCGATCCCAGAGTTTTCATCATACGATCTATGGACCGTTTTGAAAAAATAGCTCTCTTAAAGTTCTTATAGGATTAGTTTGGGGAAAATAGGATATGGACGAGGGGGGATAGTTGCCCTCTGATCTCTTCTGACTCTTAAAAAGTAAACGAGAATTTTTAATTTCCAATCATATGAGCCCTCTCCGAAGTTTATGCGAGCATCCCTTCCATAAGAACTATATATACCCCCAGAGCATTACCTACAACGCCTGCCTCCGGGCCCTGGGGGGTTGTGTCGATCCCGGAGTTTTCATTATATGATCTTTGAACTATTTTAAAAAAAATGGCTATCTCAAAATTCTGGGTTTGAGGAAAAAAAGAGCATGGAGGGGAGGGGGGGGGGTAGTTGCCCTCCGATATCTTTTGACTCTTAAAAAGTAACCTAGAACTTTCAATTTCTAATTATATGACCCTCTCCGAAGTTTATACGAGCATACCTTCCATAAGAACCATATATGCTCCCAGACAAATACTTACAACCCCTGCCCGGGCCCATGGGGACTTGCGTCGACACAGGAGTTTTTCTTATCTGACATTTGAACTATTTTTAACCAAATGGCCATACGTAAAAGAGTTTTTGTTTTATGATTTTTGAACTTTTTTTAACAAAAGGGCTACCTCAAATTTTTTATCAGATTATTTGGGGAAAAAAGGCTTGGGAGGGGGGTTAGTTGCCTTCAAATCATTTTGACTCTTAAAAAGGCCTCTAGAACTCTCGATTTTCAATCGAATGAGCCCCCTTTGAAGTTTATACGAAGACTCCTTCTGTATGAAGTGCATCTGGGAAAAAATAAACGGAGTGTGGGGGAGGCTAGCTGCCCTCTGATCACTTTTGACTCTTAAAAAGTGAATTATAACATTCAATTTCCAATCAAATGAGTCCTCTAGAAAGTATGGGTAAGTTTTTTATCCATACCAGCATTATGTACCCCCAGGACTCCGCTTAAAATATCTGCTCTCGGGCTCTGAGGGGCTATATCAGCATCAGAGTTTTTGTTATCAGAACCATGAAGCATTCTTAACAAAATGTCGATCTCAAAATTTTTATTAGATGGGTTTGGAAAATTAGGCGTGGGTGGGGGGCTAGTTACCCTCGGATCTCTTTTGACTATTAAAAAATGTGCTCGAACTTTGAATTTCCAATCAAATGAGCCCTCTCAGAAGTTTAGCCTTCTCTCCCGGGCCCTGGGGGGCTGGGTCGACACCGGAGTTTTTGTTATCTGAACTTTGAATTATTTTTAACAAAATGTCTACCTCAAAATTTCATCGGATGCATCTAGGGCGTGGAGGGGGGGGGCGCGAGTTACCCTCAAATCTCTTTTGACTCTCAAAAAGTGAACATTAACTTTCAATTTCCAATAAAATGAGCCCTCTCCAAAGTTTATACGAGCACCCCTTCCGTAAGAACTAGATATGCCCCCAGAGCATTAGTTACAACGCCTGCCTCTGGGCCCTGGGGGGTTGCGTTGACACAAGAGCTTTTCTTACCTGACCTTTCAACTATTTTTAATGAAATTGCTTTTCTAAAAATTTTATCGGATGGGCTTGGGGTAAAAAGAGTGTGTGTGTGGGAGGAGGGGGGAGGGGCTAGTTGCCCTCGGATATCTTTTGGCTCTTAAAAGCGAACTAGAACTTTAAATTTCCAATCAAATGAGCCCTCTCCGAAGTTTATACGAGCATACCTTCCATAAGAACCATATATGCCCCCAGAGCAATACTTACAACGCCTCCCCCGGGCTCTGGGGGGCTGCGTCGACACTGGAGTTTTTCTTATCTGACCTTTGAACTATTTTTAACGAAATGGTCATACGTAAAGGAGAAAGGAGTTTTTGTTATATGATCTTTGAACTATTTTTGACAAAATGGCTACCTCAAATTTTTTTTTCAGATGTATTTGGGGAAAAAAGGCTTGGGAGGGGGCTAGTTGCCCTCCAATCAATTTTGACTCTTAAAAAGGGCTCTAGAACTCTCGATTTTCATCGAATGAGCCCTCTTTGAAGTTTATACGAAGACTCCTTCTGTAGGAAGTGCCTCTGGGAAAAATAAACGGAGTGTGGGGGAGGCTAGATGCCCTCTGATCACTTTTGACTCTAAAAAAGTGAATTACAACTTTCAATTTCCAATCGAATGAGCCCTTTATGACGTTTATACGAGCATCCCCTCCATAAAAACCATATATGCCCCCATGGCATAATCTGCAACGCCTACCCCCGGGCCCTGGGGGTCTGTATCGACACCGGAGTTTTTGTTATCTGGACTTTGAACTATTTTTAACAAATGTCTATCTCAAAATTTCCATTAGATGGGTTTGGAAAATTAGGCGTGGGTGGGGGGCTAGTTACCCTCGGATCTCTTTTGACTATTAAAAAGTGTGCTCGAACTTTCAATTTCGAATCAAATGAGCCCTCTCAGAAGTTTAGCCTTCTCTCCCGGGCCCTTCGGGGCTGTGTCGACACCGGAGTCTTTGTTTTCCGAACTTTGAATTATTTTTAACAAAATGTCTATCTCAAAATTTCATCTGATGCATTTAGTGCGTGGAGGGGGGGGGGGGGGGCTAGCTGCCGGCCAATCTCTTTTGACTCTAAAAAAGTCAACAAGAACTTTAAATTTCCAATCAAATAAACCCTCTCCGAAGTTTATTGGAGCATCCCTTCCATAAGAATTATATATGCCCCCACAGCATTAAATACAACGCCTGCTTCTTGGCCCTGGAGGTTAGAGCCAACACCGGAGCTTTTCTTATCTGACCTTTGAACTATTTTTAATGAAATGGCTCTTCTAAAAAATTTATCGGATGGGCCTGGGGTAAAAAGAGTGTGTGGGGGGGGCCTAGCTGCCCTCGGATATCTTTTGGCTCTTAAAAGTGAACTAGAACTTTCAATTTCCAATCAAATGAGCCCTCTCTGAAGCTTATATCAGAATCCCTTTTATAAGAACCATATAACCCCCCCCAGGACAAAACTTACAACACTTACCCCCGGGCCCTGGGGGGTTGTGCTGAAGCCGGAGTTTTTGTTATCTAATTTTTGAACAATTTCAAAAAACTGGCCATCTCAAAATTTGTAGCGCATGGGTTTGGAGAAAAAAGGGCGTGGAGGGGCTAGTTGCCCTTAAATCTCTTGACTCTTAAAAAGTGAACTAGAATTTTCAATTTCCAATCAAATAAGCCCTCTATGAAGTTTATACGAGCATCCCTTTCATAAGAACAATACATGCCTTTAGGGCACAACTTAGAGCATCTTCCCCTGGGCCCTGGGAGGTTGTATTGACATCGGAGTTTTTTTTTTATCCGGCTTTTGAAATATTTTTAACAAAATATCTATCTCAAATTTTCATCAGATGGGTTTGGAAAAAGAAGCGTGGGGGGGGGGAGGGGCTAGTTGCCCTTGGATCTCTTTTGACTATTAAAAAGCAAACTCGAACTTTCAATTTCAATCAAATGAGCCCTGTCTGAAGTTTATACGAGCATCCCTTTCAGAAGAACCATGCACGCCCCGGGACAAGACTTACAACGCCAACCCCTTGGGCCCTGGGGGGTTGTGTCGACACCTGAGATTTTTTTATCTGAGTGTTGAACAATTTTTAATTTGACGGATACCTCAAAATTTTTATCGGATGCATTTGGAGGAAAAGGGGCGTGGGGGGGGGGGGGCTAGCTGCCGTCCAATCTCTTTTGACTCTCAAAAACTGAACTAGAACTTTCAATTTCCAATCAAATGATCCCTCTCTGAAGTTTTTACGAGCATCCCTTCCATAAGAACCATATATTCCCTCAGGGCATTATTTACAACGCCTGCGCTCGGGACCTGGGGGGCTGTGTCGACCTCGGAGTTTTCACTGTATGGTCTTTGAATTATTAAAAAAATGGCTATCTCAAAGTTCTTATTGGATGGGTTTCAGGAAAAAAGGGCGTAGAGAGGTGGGCTAGGTGCCCTCCAATCTCTTTTGATACTTAAAAAGTGAACTAGAACTTTCAATTTCCAATCAAATGAGCCCCATTTGAAGTTTGTACGATTATCCCTTCCCTAAGACCCATATATGCCCCCAGGGTATAACTTGCAACGCCTGCCCCCGGGCCCTGGGGGGTTGTGTCGACCCCGAAATGATCTTCGAACTATTTTTAACAAAATGGCTATCTCAAAATTTTTGTCGGGTGCATTTGTGAAAAAAGAGGGGGGGGGGGGACTGGTTACCCTCCGATATCTTTTGACGCATAAAAAGTGAACTAGAACTTTCAATTTCCAATCAAATGAACCCTCTCTGAAGTTTATACGAGTATTCCTTCCATAAGAACCATATATGCCCCCAGGGCATAACTTATAACCCTTGCCCTGAAGACTGTGGGGGGCGTGTCTTGGTCAAAGATATAATTTCCGGAACTTTCAACTACGTTGAACAAAATGGGTATCTCAAAATTTTGATTGAACGCGTTTGGGGAAATGGGGGGCGTGGAAGGGGTGTTAGTTGCCTTCCAATTACTTTTCACTATTAAAAAGGGCACTAACCATTTAAATTTCCAATTGAATGAACCCTTTTTGAAGTTTCTACGACAACGCTGTCAATAAAAACCTTATATGCCCCCAGGGCATAACTTACAACCCTTGCTCTGAGGGATGGGGGGTGTCATCCTCAATGACCTAATTTTCAGAATTTTCAACTACGTTGAACAAAATGGCTATCTCAAAATTTTGATTGGACGTGTTTGGGGAAATGGCGGTCGTGGAAAGGTTGTTAGTTGCCTTCCAATCACTTTTGACCCTTAAAAAGAGCACTAGAACTCTCGATTTCCAATCGAATGAGTTTCCTTTGAAGTTTATACGACGACCCCTTCCATATGAAGTGCCTCTGGGAAAAAAATTGCTCCTTAAATCCGCCCGCATTACCACGCTAAAAGAAAGGAGGGGACAAATTTGTTTGCGTTTTGCTAAGTCTGCAATTTCTAATCCCCGTACTGAGGAGATGTTCCCCTGTTTTCACGACCCCATTAGACCCCTACTCCCCTGCTTAGCCTCCTTGGCAATCCCAACTTATTCTCCAATCCATGCCGTTACTCAGAAATTCCGAAAAAGTTGTATCCCCTTTATCCTGGAGCGCCTTAACAATTCTTGATCTGTATCCTGAACCAGAATTAGCTTTTCTGTACCTTATTTTAGTTGAGGGTGTATGGTTGCAGTAGTCGTGCCCACTTTTTTTTATCTTTTGTCACTTTTATTTTGCCCATTTTTGATACTTATTTATGCTCTATTTTCTTGTTAACCTGGTCTGCGGCACAATCCTTTCTTTGATTTTAAATATTTCATTTTGACATTTTGTCAGTTATTTTGACATGATTTTAAGTGTTTTTTATTTATTTTTCAGTATTTGACTTAGAATACGAATTCGGCAACTTTTTTTCTTTTAACATGTGATATCGTTTTATCCCCCACCCTTTCTTTTTCTTTTTCTGCCATTAATTGCTTAAAGTTCATTTTAGTTCTGGAATTTTTTTTTCTCTTTTTTTGCATTGAATTTTGATTGACCATTTTTATGCTTGTTTGGTGTTTCTTTTGCTCTTGCCGTGCTATATTATTTGCTTATTTGTTTAACTTTTTCTTACTGAACATATGAAGCGAATTCGGCTCTATTAGAGCTTGTGATAGTGTTTTGAAAAGAAATATTATCTTATCTAAGAATAACTTTGTCTTGCTTTCCCTTTTTGGACATATGAAACGGACATAAAGCCCTCTCGTGATTATTAAGCGTCAAGTCAAACACAACAAAGGAAGACAAAACCTCATAAAAAATAATATTTCGTTTAAAATATAATTTATTTATAAGCAAAAAATAAACAAACGCGAAAATCAACCGAAAAGATAAGTAGTGACTAAATAGTGAGCTCAAATTAAAGCCTAAATAACTGATTCATCCTCCGTTGGAGCCTCTTAGTACTGTAAGTTTATTGCTAAAAAGTGTAAATACTTTATAGTAAGATTTAGATGAAATACATCTTTCATTAGATTAACTACTTTCATTTTTTTGTCTCATTTAACCTCAAAAAGCAATCATGTGCAGGCCCTTGTCTAGCTTGAACTTATTGGGGGGGACGGGGGTTACTGGGTCAAATAGATGAGAAAAATAATGATGAAGTATGGACAAACTATGAAGAAAATTTGGGGAATAGGCAAAAGCAGAACCCTCTAAACCAAATGACCAAGCATACTTCGGTACTTTTCGATTAGCTGGTACCCAAACGAGGTACCAATGTATAGGGAAGATATTGTATCTTCCCTATACAATATATCGCGTCGGTACCAGCTAATTGAAAAGTACCCATACTTCTTTCCTGGGTAGGAAGGGTGCTCAGGTGGGAGAAAACGAAGGCGAAAAACATGAAAAAGCACTATCTTTTGTAATATCGGAAACAAATTTAACATTTTTTAAAATTCGGCTTTCCTTTAAACCTCCCCAACCCCTACAAAAGCCTGTGGTTATTGGTAAATAACCACAAATTTACTTTTGTACCATTACAAATTTACAATTATTTATAATTTACTATATACAATTATTTATAATATAATATACATATGCCTTTTACTATCCAAAGGAGCTTATGGTCTGTCCTTGCAGATGTGTCCTTGTAATGGTGCATTTTGTCTTCCTGCTTCGCACAAAAAGTCTTTGCGCTTTTGACCAAATGAAACATATATCCCTTACAACCCAAAGGGGCTTATGACCTATCCTTGCAGATACTCTTTCACCAAATCCGAAAAATTAAATCACGTGATTTCTCCCGTGATGTTTCAGAACACGCTCCAGAATCTTTTTTTAATGGCTTAAAGTTCAATTCTCAGTAAAAATATTTTGGGTCTTATTACAATAAATAATCTCCCGATGATACATCGGAAGGAATAGTCAAGCTTCAAACAAACAGAATTCACCACAAGTTAAAGTGAGGCTAACGCCCCCTGAAATCCCAGCCAAGAGATGCTCCTCCAAAGTGTAGAAATATCCAAGTTTGACAATTAACATACCTCTCGACTAATTTTAAAGTAAAATCTTTATAGGAACTTGAAGCCAGCTTCAATAACCAAGAGTTCACTGATGTTTTAATGCCGTCGTCATCATTTTAACGGTTGCCACTGAGGTGGCAATCGGTTGAACTGCAGACGAAACATAGATTTCGCATATCACGCCCAAATTGAGGCAACACAACATGAAATGGAAACACACACACTCCCCTGAAAATTTGAAGGCCGAACACCCTCTCTCCCAGCGCGAAATCATGGCGTCGGTGTTTGGGAATAGGCATGGTGTTTTTGTGGTCAATTTCATGCAACGGAGGAACCGTTATCAATGCAGAAGCATATTGTCTAACCCTCAGAAATCTCCGCATAGCGATAAAAAAAAAACAAAAAAACTTGGCATGCTGACAAAAGAAATTCTCTTTCTTCATGACAATGCAAGGCCTCACACCAGTGCTTCCACTATGTCGGATTTTTCCGACATTGTCGGATTTTCGGCCCTCTTGTCAGACAAAAAACTATCGTGTCGGACTTTGGAAGTTTGTCGGATTTTCAGTAAAAAATGGATATTTTTCGGATTTGTGTATTTTTCTAGACTGCTGAATTCTCCAACTCCAATAAAAAAGGATTTTCAAACTAGTAAAATTAGAAGGCCAATTCTATTAGGGATTTTTAGAAAGTCATTAGCGTCAGTGGTGACAGTTTGACAAGGTACAATGTTTGAAAATTTACTAATGCTGTGCTCCAATCTGCTCTGATATTTCTGTTAATTTCTAGATCTAAAGAAAGTTAAGGTGGGACTTTTTTCCAATGCCAGTATAAGATTAGAAAGTCTATTGCCAACATAGTAGCCTACAGAAGAGCTAGGCCACCATGGTTTAGTGACACCATGTGCTTCACAGGTTCAGAATGTTTTAAAATCTCAAAATGGCCTACTCAAAAGACTAATGCAAGTTGGGTGTGGGTCTAGGTATATAGATCGGTAAAAGACTGGTAATTGTGGAACTCTTCTTGAAGTCAAGTTTAATTCTAACAGAGAAATTACCCATAATTTGTCCAGAACTGATCTGCGAAGCACACTTGAACCATCGTAGCTATCCTGAGCAGCACTATGGCCACTCAGGATAGAATAAATGGATTCTGCACCAAGCAGGATAGCCTACATATACCCTGCATGGGCTGCATGTGTCTGGAACCGGGGTATGGAAGGAGAAAAAAGAGTTTCTCTGAGCAGTAGGCTAAAGCTAACCAGTCAGGAACTCTACTATTTTGCAATCATCACCCAGCCCAGGCAACTTCCTCTAATGAGAGAATCTGTCTCTTGTCAGTAATGCCGAAAGTGAAATCATTCCCAAGCACAGCTAACTTCCACTTAGGAGAAAAATTGGTAGGTCTTCTCCTGAGTGGAAATTAGCTCTCTCGGGACTATATCTCGTTTTGGGCATTCACTAAGTAGTAGCATATCCGCTTATCAGGCAAAGTTGGCTCTATTGCGCGACAGTCTCAAAAGAGTAGAGTTCCTGACTGGCTATAACTAGGGTATCCTACAAGGAAGGTTTAAAAGGTTAAGAGGGTTTCAATTTCCTTTAAGGCTACTCTGACTATCGTACAGTTGATTTACACAGGCTTTTTCAGGTTGGTGTAGCCTGTGTCATAGATTAGTTTTGTTTTAATATATCAAAAAGTGTCATAGGCTACATAATTCACATTCGTTTTTTCTTTTCTTTTTTATACTATTGAGATCAAGAAAGCTACAATTATTCAGTCAAACTGTATTGGAAACAGCAAACCTATCATCTAGGAGATTAATTCAATATCATCTACACAATTATTCAATGTGCTTCACAGGTTCATCTTTTGCTAATATTTCTGTTAAAATGAAATTCTGATTTAAGAAGACCAGCTTTCAACAGTGAAGAGACAGTGAATTTCTTTCTTTTTGAAGTAAAGCATACTTTATAGATCCTTTGCTGTAATACACTTATTACGTTTTACTTATCAAGTCTGCTTGCAGGAAGTACCATCATGTCGGACAGCTCGTCATCTTCTGAAACTGACATTGAATATCTTAGTGGGGAAGAAAGGTGGAAAAGAAAGGGAGAAGAAAAAGATCCTTCCCAAGAAATAAGGCTCAGAGAAAAAAGCCAAATTAAGACACAGCTGGCTGAATGTCCCTGAATTTAAAGGGTGGCTTGCAAAGGACAAGTCTTCTGATGAAAAGGCTTTCTGTTCGCACTGCAGTCAGTCCTTGTCTTGTGGTAAATCCGAACTCCAAAAACATGCAAAGAGTGCGAAGCACAGTGAAAGTTTAAGGAAATTAGAGGCTTCAAGAAAGCTCACTACAAGGATTGATCATGTCCTTACCACAGACAAAACAAAGAAGAAAACTTAAAGGCCAAGTTGGCTGCTTTCATTGTCAAAAACAATCTGCCTTTATCATTTATAGAAACTCTTGTACCTTTTCTGAAAAGTTTGCCACAAAAGGCTGTTGTTGAAAAAATTAGGCTGGGCAAGCAAAATGTGACAAATGTGATCAGACAGGCATTAGGACCGTACTACAATGAAATTCTGTGTGATCAGTTGAGATTGACGCCTTTTTCTATCATTATTGATGAGACAACTGATGTGGCAGTAAAAAAACAACTTGCCATTGCAGTTTTGTTCTGCAAAAAGGATTTTGAAGTAGAAGTCGACCTTCTAGATATGGTTGAGTTTTCCAACGGGAAGGCGGAAACTATTTTCAATCTGCTATGCAAAGTTCTTGAAGATAAAAAAAATACCTACGGAGAACTGGGTTGGGTTCTGTGCAGACACTTGCAATACTATGTTTGGGTGTGAGAACTCCGTTGTCAGCCGAATCAAAGAAAAATTCCCATCTGTGATGTGTGTCAAGTGCAGCAGCCATTCCATTCATTTGGTGGCTTCTTAGGCTTGCAAACAATTGCCAAAGCAACTGGAAGATCTATGTCGGACTGTATACAATCACTTCAACATGAGTGCCAAAAAGGCGCTCTGAGTTTGAACTACATCAGCTATTTACTGACACCCCAGTCCTGAATGTGCTTGCCCCAGGTCAGACAGGTTGGCTATCACTTCGGATTTGCGTTCAGCGACTATTGCAGAATTGGGATGCACTTTGTAGCTACTTTCAGCTAGTAGTAGGTGAAGATCCCACTCACACAAACGACAGGGCATGGCAAGCCCTAAAGAATCCACTGCTTCGGATTCAGCTTGAGTTCCAGCTCAATGTACTGGAGCTGTTTACAGATTTTAATCTTCTTTTCCAAAGTGAAAAACCGTTGTTCCACAAAATAAAATTATAGGTGGAGATACTCTTGAGAAAACTGGCCATGAATTTCATGAAGAACAGCTACGTCAGATCAACCTCGCCTTTGAATCTTGACCCCGACAACGCAAGTGAATACTTTGCAGTGGAAGATGTGTACTTGGGAGTTGCAGCTCACGAGTCTCTTCAGACCTTGCAATCAGACCCAAGTACAAAAGCAGATGAACGTGAAGTGAAAGTCATCTATGAATGTGCTCGGAAGTTGTATGTGGAGGCGGTGAAGCAAATCAAGCAGCGATTTTTATTTGAAGATGAACTGTTTACATTGTGCGAAATACTTGACCCTGTGAAAGCTTTGGATATCGGTGCTGTCACTCTTCTCCAAAAGATCCTTCAGCAGTATAAGGCTTCATCGTGGGATACACGAAAAATTATAGAAGAATGGCGGAGTCTACTGATCTTTGATCTTCCAGATGTGACAGACGTCTGTGGTTTCTGGCTCCATGTGGCTTCTTTGAAGACGCCAAATGGTACGCAGAGATTCCTCAACATAGGGGGGGTTGTGCAGCATCTTTTGACCTTGCCGTTTTCGAACGCAGTTGTAGAGCGGTTCTTTTCTACGTTGAAAGACGTGAAAACAGATCAAAGGAATTCGCTCAAAAGTGTGACCCGTACCTCTATTATGCAGGCCAAGTCTGGCATTAAAAAAAATAAAAAGGTATCCCGCGACTTAGAGGTCGATGCTCCCCTCTTGAAACGACTCAAGTGTGTTAGAGCAAACGCGACGGCAGACGAGTGCGTTCAGTCTAGTGGAACTGCAGCTTTAGTTTAAGTTAGGTGCAGATGAAAGACGTAAGAGGGTAAGGAGCATAAGTGAACGTTTAAGCTGTAAGTATCTCTCCTAAAAGAAAACAAAAATCGAAAACCCCTTTTTTGCATTACTTTTCCACTATTTTCGGATGTCTCTTACACGGCGAAAATCGCCAGGCTGATCTTGAGAGCAGAAAAGAGATACATTTTCTTATGCTTCTACAATCAGGCTTACATCGCTCGTTTGGGCATAGTCCTATGGACTTGTGCAATCTACAAGGCAGCAGCTACAGCGTTTTTTTTTTGTTTTTTTTTTTTCTTCTTTTGAATATGCGAAACTATGGCCAAAGACTGCCATACTTGTTTACATTAATAGTCTGATTTTTGATACCAGTTTTCCAATAAATGAATACTCATGAGTAGCTAAGCATTTTTGAAATCGTCATCGCGTTCGTCACCTTCGTAGAGAGCTTGTACTGGACTGGACCATTAGGCCCATAAGGTATAACACTGTCTAGAACGTGGTCAAGATCGCCACACAGCAGCCCAAGAAGAAGTAGAAGTTGCTCTCGGCCATTTGATCCGATGGAAAAAAGGCAAAGCAGAAGGTAAAATAGTATGGAAAACAAAATAAACAGGCTTTTTTACGCCCAGAAGAGGGATTTTGGTTCAAAATTTCGGTTTTTCGACGAAATTCCGAATTTGTTGCAACTTCTTTTTCTTCTTGAAGCGGTTGACGGCGTTTTGAAAACATACTGTCTTGGCTAATGGTCCACGGCGTCTGAACCGCAAATAGCTGCGTCGTCAGCGCAAGGAATTTCTAGTGCGGCTGCGTGCTAAAAGAAGAGCCAAAAGTATGAAAGCGGGAGTAGCGGGATCGGATCGGGGAACTCAAAGGCGACTCACTGCGTCCTTTTCAGCCTAACACAACAGCAAGCTGAAATTGCCAAAATCATTTGCAGAAGAAGACGTTTGAGAAACCATTTTGAGCCCTTCTGAAGGTCTATAAATAGTGTAGAAAATGAGAAGCTTCATTATTGTAGTAGGACTTTTGTCAGATTTTTCGGTTTAAGTCTGACATTTGTCGGAATTTGGACCACCACGGTGTCAGGAAAATAGTCGGATTTTTTACGGTCGGGTGTCGGAATTTTCAGGATTTTTAAAAAGAGAGACCAGAAATCTAGTAGGAACAAAGTGGAAGCACTGCTCTCACACTGCTGGTCAGACCCGTAATTTGTCAGACAGTTTTGGCTGGGAAGTTTTGGATCACCCAGACACCCACAATAAAGTCCTGATCTTTCGCCGAGTGATTACCATCCGTTTATCCACCTCAGTGGCAAACGTTACAATGATGATGGCGACATAAAAACGGAAGTGAATTCCTGGTTAGCGGAGAAAGTTATATGCAAAGGTTACTTTAAAATTAGTTGAGAGGTATGATAAGTGCTACAACAAACTTGGCAACTGTGCTGTTAAATAGAGTAAGATTTGTAAAAAACATTAATTAAAAAACACAGACCTTAATTAAAAAACACACCTAGTATGTCCCTTAAAACACAAAAGGGCTTATAGCCTATCTTTGCAAATATATTTTTTGGTAATTCATTTTTACTTGCTAACAGCGGTAAGCAGGCTGGAACGCAGCCATAGTACAAAAAAAGTATACAGAAGACTTATATTTTACCAGTTTCCAACAAAACAAATTCTGAGCATTGAAGGTACAAAGCTATACGACAAAGATCCATTACAAGAGGATTGAGTGCTAAGTTTGAGATGAGGGAGCATTCTATTCTTTGTAAAAAAGAGCAAATATTAATAAGAAAATATATTTCTTAATGTAACTTTAAGAGCCAAATTGAAACTTGATACGAATAAAAAGAAATTTCGCTCCTAATCCTATGCAACATATATGTATAAACTACAACAAACTTGGCAACTGTGCTGTTAAATAGAGTAAGATTTGTACTTTTTGAAAATGAATTTACTTTTTTTTTTAGGTAATCATTTGTTGTGTACTTATGATCAAATGGACCTTAATTAAAAAACACACCTAGTATGTCCCTTAAAACCCGAAAGGGCTTATAGCCTATCTTTGCAAATATGTTTTTTGGTAATTCATTTTTACTTGCTAACAGCGGTAAGCAGGCTGGAACGCAGCCATAGTACAAAAAAAGTATACAGAAGACTTAGATTTTACCAGTTTCCAACAAAACAAATTCTGAGCATTGAAGGTACAAAGCTATACGACAAAGATCCATTACAAGAGGATTGAGTGCTAAGTTTGAGATGAGGGAGCATTCTATTCTTTGTAAAAAAGAGCGAATATTAATAAGAAAATATATTTCCAAATGTAACTTTAAGAGCCAAATTGAAACTTGATACGAATAAAAAGAAATTTCGCTCCTAATCCTATGCAACATATATGTATAAAATTGTCGCAAATAAACTAACTGCTGATACTTCCCTATCCTTTTAGTATTATACAAACTAGCGCTTTACTGGTTACACATTATATTTGAGCAGTACAAAAACAAAACATATTAGAATGCTTTTAAATAGAACAATAAGGTATTTCATGACATATTTCTAATTTTTGAGTTCGCTTAAGGCCCATTCACAATGAGGTCTTACTAATGTCGAGATTTAGCAAGCACTATTTTGAGCCAATTAGTGCTTTTCATATAATTTTTCAGCCAATGAGAAAATCGTACGGAAAATCTGATTGACTCAAATCAGCACTAGCTAAAACTCGGCATTAGTGAAATTCATTACGGATAGGTCTTTAATTTAGCGCAACTCTGTAACATGAGCTCAATCCAGTGAAATTTTCTCTCTTTGGCTTTAAAATGGAAAATTGCTGATTTCTTTTCAGGCCAATCGGAGGTAAAGCTAGGTCTACAGAGTAACTCACAGTAGAGATAATATAGTAGAGAGTAACTCACAGTAGAGAGAATATACAGTATCGACAAAGGCTATACTCTCCGTTATAAAAAAGTGAAATACATTTAAACCTAAACAAGATTAATACTCCGTCTTCGCACATGCACGATTCTGATGTACACATCACGGTATGCATATGGAAAACCTGTTTTTTGGTGTCTTAAATTCACGAATAGCAGCTGAACTAAGGTTCTGATGTATTTGCTCAGACCCTATACGCGTGATATTAAATGTGTATCATAATTGGTAAAAGAAGACGCTACAGTCTACAGTGGAGTAACTTGAGAAATACTAATCATGACTTGAGATTCTGCATATTATATGCAAATAAAAGTGTGTTCCCGGAGCTTATACAGTGTTTTATTGGATTTCATTTCGAGTTCTTATACTAAGGTGTGCAGTAAAAGTTTATATTAATAGTTGCTGATCTCAGGAATAGCGAGAATGTATATTTGCTGTATCAATGAGTCTGCTGTTTTATTTTTTATTGCTTAATGATTTTTATGATACTAAAACAGTGCTTATGTTTTGGTTTGGGTTTTTAAGAGAAGAAATTTAGGTTTTTTAGAGAAGTAATTTGAGTTTTTAAGAGAAGAAATTTGAGTTTCTAAGAGAAGAAATTTGAGTTTTTTTGAGAAGAAATTTTAGTTTTTTAGTGAAAAAATTTGAATATTTTAGAGAAGAAGCTTGAGTTTTTAAATAGAAGACTGAAAATTATTGATACCATAGATGATGAGATGCTATTGAGAGCCTTATATAGATTAGTCTCTTATTTTCTAAGGACTACATAATAACTTTTCGGCTCCTAAGGTAAATTTCTCGATTTTCTACGTTTTTCTCAATAGAGCACTAGTTTTACACAGTCCTATAAATATAAGAAATTTCAGCAGTCAGTTTATTTGCGATGATTTTAGTGAAATTTGTTTCATAGAGATAGAAGTGATAATTTTTAATCTGGCCCTTAAGCTTAAATAAGAAAAAAATTTGTATTTTCTTGTTGATACTCACCAGTTTCCTCAGAGAATAGAACAGATTTCTATCTCAAACTTAACACTCATCCAATCAACAGGCAGTTTTCTTGAGATGATTATATATATAGGTTATATATATATATATATATATATATATATATATATATATATATATATATATATATATATATATATATATATATATATATAATACTGATACACATTTAATATCACGCGTATAGGGTCTGAGCAAATACATCAGAACCTTAGTTCAGTTGCTGTTCGTGAATTTAAGACACCAAAAAACAGGTTTTCCATAGGCATACCGTCATGTGTACATCAGAATCGTGCATGTGCGAAGACGGAGTATTAATCTTGTTTAGGTTTAAATGTATTTCACTTTTTTATAACGGAGAGTATAGCCTTTGTCGATACTGTATATTCTCTCTACTGTGAGTTACTCTCTACTATATTATCTCTACTGTGAGTTACTCTGTAGACCTAGCTTTACCTCCGATTGGCCTGAAAAGAAATCAGCAATTTTCCATTTTAAAGCCAAAGAGAGAAAATTTCACTGGATTGAGCTCATGTTACAGAGTTGCGCTAAATTAAAGACCTATCCGTAATGAATTTCACTAATGCCGAGTTTTAGCTAGTGCTGATTTGAGTCAATCAGATTTTCCGTACGATTTTCTCATTGGCTGAAAAATTATATGAAAAGCACTATTTGGCTCAAAATAGATCTTGCTAAATCTCGACATTAGTAAGATGTCATTGTGAATGGGCCTTAAGCGAACTCAAAAATTAGAAATATGTCATGAAATACCTTATTGTTCTATTTAAAAGCATTCTAATGCGGTTTGTTTTTGTACTGCTCAAATATAATGTGTAACCAGTAAAGGGCTAGTTTGTATAATACTAAAAGGATAGGGAAGCATCAGCAGTTAGTTCATTTGCGACAAGTTTATACATATATGTTGCATAGGATTAGGAGCGAAATTTCTTTTTATTCGTATCAAGTTTCAATTTGGCTCTTAAAGTTACATTAAGAAATATATTTTCTTATTAATATTTGCTCTTTTTTACAAAGAATAGAATGCTCCCTCATCTCAAACTTAGCACTCAATCCTCTTGTAATGGATCTTTGTCGTATAGCTTTGTACCTTCAATGCTCAGAATTTGTTTTGTTGGAAACTGGTAAAATATAAGTCTTCTGTATACTTTTTTTGTACTATGGCTGCGTTCCAGCCTGCTTACCGCTGTTAGCAAGTAAAAATGAATTACCAAAAAATATATTTGCAAAGATAGGCTATAAGCCCTTTTGTGTTTTAAGGGACATACTAGGTGTGTTTTTTAATTAAGGTCCATTTGATCATAAGTACACAACAAATGATTATCTAAAAAAAAAGTAAATTCATTTTCAAAAAGTACAAATCTTACTCTATTTAACAGCACAGTTGCCAAGTTTGTTGTAGCACTTATCATACCTCTCAACTAATTTTAAAGTAACCTTTGCATATAACTTTCTCCGCTAACCAGGAATTCACTTCCGTTTTTATGTCGCCATCATCATTGTAACGTTTGCCACTGAGGTGGATAAACGGATGGTAATCACTCGGCGAAAGATCAGGACTTTATTGTGGGTGTCTGGGTGATCCAAAACTTCCCAGCCAAAACTGTCTGACAAATTACGGGTCTGACCAGCAGTGTGAGGCCTTGCATTGTCATGAAGAAAGAGAATTTCTTTTGTCAGCATGCCAAGTTTTTTTTTTTTTTATCGCTATGCGGAGATTTCTGAGGGTTAGACAATATGCTTCTGCATTGATAACGGTTCCTCCGTTGCATGAAATTGACCACAAAAACACCATGCCTATTCCCAAACACGAAAAAGAAAGGGTGGGGGATAAAACGATATCACATGTTAAAAGAAGAAAAGTTGCCGAATTCGTATTCTAAGTCAAATACTGAAAAATAAATAAAAAACACTTAAAATCATGTCAAAATAACTGACAAAATGTCAAAATGAAATATTTAAAATCAAAGAAAGGATTGTGCCGCAGACCAGGTTAACAAGAAAATAGAGCATAAATAAATATCACAAATGGGCAAAATAAAAGGGGACAAATTTGTCCCCTCCTTTCTTTTAGCGTGGTAATGCGGGCGGATTTAAGGAGCAATTTTTTTCCCAGAGGCACTTCATATGGAAGGGGTCGTCGTATAAACTTCAAAGGAAACTCATTCGATTGGAAATCGAGAGTTCTAGTGCTCTTTTTAAGGGTCAAAAGTGATTGGAATGGAAAATTTGAATATCTTAGAGAAGAAGCTTGAGTTTTTAAATAGAAGACTGAAAATTATTGATACCATAGATGATGAGATGCTATTGAGAGCCTTATATAGATTAGTCTCTTATTTTCTAAGGACTACATAATAACTTTTCGGCTCCTAAGGTAAATTTCTCGATTTTCTACGTTTTTCTCAATAGAGCACTAGTTTTACACAGTCCTATAAATATAAGAAATTTCAGCAGTCAGTTTATTTGCGATGATTTTAGTGAAATTTGTTTCATAGAGATAGAAGTGATAATTTTTAATCTGGCCCTTAAGCTTAAATAAGAAAAAAATTTGTATTTTCTTGTTGATACTCACCAGTTTCCTCAGAGAATAGAACAGATTTCTATCTCAAACTTAACACTCATCCAATCAACATGCAGTTTTCTTGAGATGATTATATATATATATATATATATATATATATATATATATATATATATATATATATATATATATATAGTGACCCTGGCACCGCGCCGATGAGGGAAGACCAGCGGCGGCAGGGCCAATAACAGCACGCCGCGCCACGCCGCAGGTAAGATGTCGGCGGCGCGCCGCCGGCGCGATCAATGTTGACCGCAAACATTAATATTTTCATCAGTCTTTCTTAAATCACAGCTTAAATTTACACCAGATTCGAGCCTAAATGGCTGCGGAGTTAAAGAACCCTTGCATAATAAGTAGAGGTCTAAGTTATACTTCTGGGGGTTTATGTTCCTTCCTGTGCTATTCTGAGGGTTTATGTTCCTTCCTATGCTATTCTGAGGGTTTA
>NC_142804.1:71650506-71667790 GCF_049724085.1 Artemia sp. Qi Xiang Cuo
CCCCATTCCCATCATTCCCCCAAACACATCCAATCAAAATTTTGAGATAGGAATTTTGTTCAGCGTAGTTGATTTCCAAATAGGAAATATATTTTTGAGGAGGATAATCCCCCAAAACCCTCAGGGCAAGGGTTTAAACTTATGCCCTGGAGGTAGATAAGGTTTTTTATAGAAGGCGTTGTCGTCGAGACTTCAAAACAGGCTCATTCGATTGGAAGTTTGAAGGGATAGTGCCCTTTTTAATAGTCGAAAATGATTGGAGGGCAACTAGGCCCCTCCCCCCCACGCCCCTAATTGCCCCAAACACATCCAATCAAAATTTTGAGATAGCCATTTTGTTCAGCGTAGTTGATTTCAAGATAGAAAATATATTTTTGAGGAGGATACTCCCCCACAACCCTCAGGGCAAGGGTTTTAAGTTATGCCCTGGGGGCATATAAGGTTTTTATAGAAGGTGTTGTCGTAGAAACTTAAAAAAAAACTCATTCGATTGGAAATTCAAAGGGATAGTGCCATTTTTAATAGTCAAAAATGATTTGAGGGCAACTAGCCCCCCCCCCCCATTCCCATCATTCCCCCAAACACATCCAATCAAAATTTTGAGATAGGAATTTTGTTCAGCGTAGTTGATTTCCAAATAGGAAATATTTTTTTGAGGAGGATACTCCCCCACAACCCTCAGGGCAAGGGTTTTAACTTATGCCCTGGGGGAATATAAGGTTTTTATAGAAGGTGTTGTCGTCGAGACTTCAAAACAGGCTCATTCGATTGGAAATTGAAGGGATAGTGCCCTTTTTAATAGTCGAAAATGTTTGGTGAGCACCTAGCCCCCCCCCCCCCACGCCCATGATTCCCCCAAACACATCCAATTAAAATTTTTAGATAGCCATTTTGTTCAGCATGGTTGATTTCCAGATGGAAAATATATTTTTGAGGAAGGTACTCCCCACAACCCTCGAGGCAAGGGTTTTAATTTATGCCCTAGGGGCATATAAGGTTTTTTATAGAAGGTGTTGTCGTAGAAATTTAAAAAAAAACTCATTCGATTGGAAATTCAAAGAGATAGTGCCCTTTTTAATAGTCAAAAATGATTTGAGGGCAACTAGCCCCCCCCATGCCCATCATTCCCCCAAACACATCCGATCAAAATTTTGAGATAGCAATTTTTTTCCGCGTAGTTGATTTCCAGATAGAAAATATTTTTTTGAGGAGGATGCTCCCCCACAACCCTCAAGGCAAGGGTTTTAAGTTATGCCCTGGGGCATATAAGGTTTTCATACAACGTGTTGTCGTAGAAACTTGAAAAAAACTCATTTGATTAGAAATTCAAACGGATAGTGCCCTTTTTGATAGTCAAAAATGATTTGAGGGCAACTAGCCCCCCCCCCCATGCCCATCATTCCCCCAAACACATCCAATCAAAATTTTGAGATAGGAATTTTGTTCAGCGTAGTTGATTTCCAAATAGTAAATATTTTTTTGAGGAGGATTATCCCCCAAAACCCTCAGGGCAAGGGTTTAAACTTATGCCCTGGGGGAATATAAGGTTTTTATAGAAGGTGTTGTCGTCGAGACTTCAAAACAGGCTCATTCGATTGGAAATTGAAGGGCTAGTGCCCTTTTTAATAGCCAAAAATAATTGGAGGGCAACAAGCTCCCCCCCCCCCCGCCCATCATTCCCCCAAACACATCCAATCAAAATTTTGAGATAGCCGTTTTGTTCAGCGTAGTTGATTTCCAGATAGAAAATATGTTTTTGAGGAGGATAATCCCCCATAACCTTCAAGGCAAGGGTTTTAAGTTATGCCCTGGGGGCATATAAAGTTTTTATAGGTGTTGTCGTAGAAATTTCAAAAAAGCTCATTCGATTGGAAATTCAAAGGGCTAGTGCTCTTTTTAGTAGTCGAAAGTGATTGGGGGGCAACTAGCCCCCCCCCCCATGCCCATCATTCCCCCAAACACCTCCGATCAAAATTTTGAGATAGCAATTTTTTCCGCGGAGTTGATTTCCAGATAGAAAATATTTTTTTGAGGAGGATGCTCCCCCACAACCCTCAGGGCATGGGTTTTAAGTTATGCCCTGGGGGCATTTAAGGTTTTTATAGAAGGTGTTGTCGTAGAAACTTCAAAACAGGCTCAATCGATTGTAAATTAAAGGGCTAGTGCCCTTTTTAATAGTCAAAAATGATTGGAGGGCAACTAGCCCCCCCCAGACGCACATCATTCTCCCAAACACATCCAATCAAAAATTTTTAGATAGCCATTTTGTTCAGCGTAGTTGATTTTCAGATAGAAAATATATTTTTGAGGAGGATACTCCCCCACAACCCTCAGGGCTAGGCTTTTTAGTTATGCCCTGGGGGCATATAAGGTTTTTATAGAAGGCGTTGTCGTAGAAACTTTAAAACAGGCTCATTCGATTGGAAATTAAAGGGCTAGTGCCCTTTTTAATAGTCGAAAGTGATTGGAGGGCAACTGCTCCCCCCCCCCCACGCCAATCATTTCCCCAAACACATCCAATCAGGAAGGCGGTGTCATAGAAACTTCAAAAAAAGCTCATTCGATTAGAAATTCAAAGGGCTAGTGCCCTTTTTAATAGTCAAAAGTGATTTGAGGGCAATTAGCCCCCCCCCCTCCGAACTCCCACCTTTTCCCCAAACACATCCAATCAAAATTTTGAGACAGCCATTTTATTAAACGTAGTTTTAAGTTCTGGAAATTAGGTCTTTGAGGATGACAACTCCCCCTCAGGGCAAGAGTTGTAATTTAAGGATTCTCCGAATCCTTCCAATTATTTCTCATGGAAGGGATGCTCGTATAAACTTTGGAGAGGTCTCATTTGACTGAAAATTGAAAGTTCTTGTTCACTTTTTAAGAGTCAAAACAGATTGGAGGTTGACTAGCCCCACTTATTAAAGGGGGTTTATAACTTATGGGAAGGCGTTTTGTATGGGAAGAACACATAGGAAATATATTATAATTATCCAATTATAAGGTTAAAATACATACTCTGAGATAGATGTAAAATTGCTTTGGCACACAAAATCCTATTAAGGTCAATTCCAAACAGTCGTGATCCCTTTGTGTCAGCAAGTGAAATGGTCTAAACTCCCTTATTGGAGCTATTTTTTCAATCCATTCATTGATGTCAATCGCTGTCCACAAGTTATGCAAGTTGTCTATTGTTCATATATAAGTTTTTTATCAAATAGGTAATCGTACTGACTATGAAAAAGCCTCATTCGATTTAAATTGAAAGTTCTAGATCCGATTTTAAGGGCAAGAATAATCGAACAGTAAGCACCCCCCCCCGGGCCATAAAAACTTGAAACTTTTTGCAATCAAAAACGAACAAAAATTAATTTAAAAAAAACTTTCATAAAAACAAGTTTTTAAAAGAACAGTAAAGGCAATTTTAAAATTAAGATAAGGATATAAAATTACCTGTTAAAATTCAAACTCAAAACGACCAGAAATTACTGTTAAAGTATAAATTAAGTCCAAAACGAGCAAAAATTAAATAAACAATCATAGCAAAAAACATACAACAAGTAATAATATAAATGAATAAATAGATCTTAAGGCGAGTAATGCTTAGATTGAATAAGAAAATCAAGCTTAAAACGAAAACAAATATTTTGCTACTAAAGTATAAATGAAACTTAAAACGAACAGAAATTAAATAACAATCAATGCGAACAAACATACAATATATATTACTGTAAATGAATAAATAAATCTTAAAACGAGTGAAACTTAAATTGAATATGCAAATCAAGTTTGAATCGAATAAAAGAAACTACAAACAAGAGTTTTATTATCGCCTCACTGCAGAAGCCTAAAACCTACTGCGTCATTGGCGCTTTACTGAAAACGAAATATATTACAAATGTTTTCTTTTGTACTTAATATTGAAAATAAATATTAAAATTACATTAAAATTTTGAACTGATGAGCTTCTAGCAATTAATATCATTATGCATCAGATATTCAGTTTAATTTATTAATTCATTTCGAGATTAGTCAAGACAAATATAGTTTCAATACAAAAAAAATTTGGATAGTGCCCCTTTTTTTAAATGTAAAAACATAGAATCTTTTGTGTCATTTGTTATTCACTGGAAACAGAAAGTTCTTGCATTAAGATTTACTTTTTTTCAGTTCCTATAGCATTGCAAATGAAAATAAAATTAGTGTGAAAAAAAATCTTTGACTCATGAATCTTTCAACAATCAATATCATTATATATCTAACATTCAATTTGATTTTGTTTATACTTTCCAAGACTGTTCAAGACTCATATAGTTTTGCCATTTTTTTTAACTCTGCCATTTTTTCTAACTAATCGTGTTGGTTTGTTATGAAAATATTCTATGGATTCTAGGCATTTCTATTTGAGCGGAAAACTGCACCTCAAACTATGTGGAACATGCATTTTCTGTTATAAAACACCAAAATATAATAAAATGTCAAGTTTTGGAGTGTTCCACCCCTCGCAAGCAAGTGTCATTGGTATTTTTGAATCCGCATGGTCAATTTAGGGGGTGGAGGGTAGGCTAATTCTCGTAGCAGCCCCATTCCGTCGTGGTTTGATTCACACTTTCAACACCTGGCGTCCGGACTATCATATAATCTACCAAGCCTACAACTACCCAAATCAGTATTAATAAATAAATGAAATCCAAAACGAACAAATATTAAAATAAATATTAGAGTCAAACTCAAAACGAGCAGAAATTAATATGAGTAGGGTTCAAAACCCCTATGCTTTCTAAAAGCAAGAATATAATTTGTACTTTACTGAAAATAGAAATCAAATAAATTTACTGAAAAAAATTTGCATTGTGAATTTAATATACATATGCTGATATTTATTCCCTAAAATCTTAATTAATGAAAGAATTGTTTTCAGTAAAGTGCCAATGACGCAGTAGGTTTTAGGCTTCTGCAGTGAGGCGATACCAAAACTCTTGTTTGTAGTTTCTTTTATTCGATTCAAACTTGATTTGCATATTCAATTTAAGTTTCACTCGTTTTAAGATTTATTTATTCATTTACATTAATATATATTGTATGTTTGTTCACATTGATTGTTATTTAATTTCTGTTCGTTTTAAGTTTCATTTATACTTTAATAGCAAAATATTTGTTTTCGTTTTAAACTTGATTTTTTTATTCAATCTAAGCATTACTCGCTTTCAGATCTATTTATTCATTTATATTATTACTTATTGTGTGTTTCTTGCTATGATTGTTTATTTAATTTCTGTTCGTTTTGGGTTTCATTTATTCTTTAATAGTAATTTCTTGTCATTTTTTGTTTGAATTTTAAAATGTATTTTTATATACATGGCTCTAATTTAAAATTGTCTTTACTTTTCTTTGAAAACTTATTTTGTGGAAAGTTTTATTTAATTAATTAGAATAAATAGCTCTTATGAAAGTACTAAATAATCTTTGGCTTAAAGAGCGAGGTATTGACTAGGGGGTGAACCCAATCCTATACGTAATGTTTTCTGTCGTTTTAAGTTTTGATGTTGCTCCTTACTTTCAGTTAAAAAAAACTTGTTTTTTTTATCTAATTTTTGAACGTTTTTGAATGAATGCAGGTTTTGATTTTGGCTCATCGTAAATGAATAATAAAAAAAAAATGAATATTAATTTACTTTTATTTGTTTAAATGGCTTTCTCGAAACCTGTTTAATTTTATTTACGAACGTTTTTATTACTAATAAATATACGTAACTTACGAATTAACTTACGTAACGAACCTCTATATTCTTATATTTTTTAATACGTATATTAGAGGGTTCGCTCCCTAGTCAATGCCTTGCTCTTTAAGCTAAAGTTCAAATTTTGTTCCAATTCTTTAAAAATGACCCCTTAATCACAAATGCCGTTAATTAGTATAAATAGCTCTTATGAAAGTACTAAATAATCTTTGGCTTAAAGAGCGAGGTATTAACTAGGGGATGAACCCTATCATATACGTAATGTCTTCTGTCGTTTTAAGTTTTGATGTTGCTCCTTACTTTCAGTTAAAAATCTTGTTTTTTTTATATATAATTTCTGATCTTTTTCTTTAATAATGATGGGACGTCCGGCGCCCCCTTCATAGCAATGTCCCTTCTCCCATGAAAAATTTCTTCATGGTAAGATCCTCCCACATAACCCCCGACCTACTTCCCCCCCCCAATACCAGAAAAAATCCCCTCTGAAAACGTCTGTATGCTTCCCAATAACCAATACTATATGTTAACATAGGGTAAAGCTCATAACTTTCAGCCCTCCCCCCGGGGACTTTGGGGGATAAAGTCATCCTCAAAGAGATAGTTATGATATTTTCGACTATGTTGAACAAAATGGCTATCTCAAAATTTTGATCGGGTGACTTTTGGAGAAAAATTGAGCGTGGGAGGGGGCCTAGTTGCCCTCGAATTTTTTGGTCACTTAAAAAGGGCACTAGAACTTTTAATTTCCAAATGAGCCCTCCCACGATATTCTAGGTCCACTGGGTCGATACGATCACCAATGGGGAAAAAAAAAACAACAAACAAACAAACAAACAAAAACACGCATCCGTGATCTTTCTTCTGGCAAAAAATGCAAAATTCCACATTTTTGCCGATAGGGGCTTGAAATCTCCGCAGTAGGGTTCTCTGATACGCTGAATATGATGGTGTGATTTTCATTAAGGTTCTATAATTTTTAGAGGGTATTTCCCCATTTTTTCGAAAATCAGCCAAATTTTCTCAGGCATATAACTTTTGATAGGTAGGTATAAACTTAATGAAACTTATATATTTGAAATCAGCATTGAAATTTGATTTTGTTGATGTATCTATTGGTATCAAAATTCTGTTTTCTACAGTTTCGGTTACCATTGAGCCGGGTCGCTCCTTACTTACAGTTCGTCACCACGAACTGTTTGATATATTTTTATTCTTATTTTTGCATTGAAAAAGGATGAGTGAAGGTTTTAACAGTAAAAATTCAAATTTTTTCTCTCTTTTTTATAGGCTGTGATTGATTTTGTTTTCTCTTCGTTCAACTACGTTTTCTCGTTTTGTCATGCTTTGATTGTGTTGCCTCATAAATTACTTACGAATCTTTACTTTTTTCTAAATCATTGATAAGCAACTGCGACCACTCAACGATGCTCTGTCACCCTGCAACCGCCAATATGTGAGATTAATTTTGTCTTTGTTTTAGCCTACCCCTGATTTGGAATAAACTACGAAAATTGAATAGTAAGGTAATAATTATTTTCACCCTTCTCCCACTACCTTCTTTGATGAATTGTTTTTATTTTGGTTGTTGTAGCTGAAAGATAGAGAACGCTCGAGAGGGTCACCAAATTTTACAGATTTACATAGTTGTGTCATAGGCAGGGCAATAGCGCTGCCTAAGCAAAGAACTATGTTGGCACAATGTATTATTTATTTATTTGTTTCTTTAGACCAGGGCACTTCGTATCGAAGAAGTTGCCATAGAAACTTCGAAAAGGGCTCATTCGATTGCAAATTGAAAGGGTTTTTGCCCTTTTTAATAGTGGAAAGTAATTAGAAGGCAACTAACACTCCTTCCACGCCCACCATTTCCCCAGAATATTAAATCAAAGTTTTGAGATAACCATTTTGTTCAACGTAGTTAAAAGATCCGGAATTTATGTCTTCGAGGAGAATACTCCCCCCACAACCCTCAGGGCAAGGGTTATAAGTTATACCCTGGGGGCATATAAGGTTATTATTGAAAGTGTTGTCGTAGAAACTTCAACAGGGGATCATTCGATTGGAAATTCAAAGGGCTAGTGCCCTTTTTAATAGTCAGAAGGGATTGGAGGGCAACTAACCCCCTCTCAAGCCCACCATTTCCCAAAAAATATACAAACAAAATTCCTAGGAGGACACTCCCCCACAGCCCTCAGGGCAAGGGTTGCAAGTTATGCCCTGGGGGTATATAAGGTTTATATAGAAACCGTTGTCGTAGAAGCTTCAAAAAGTGCTCAATGGATTGGGAATTGAAATGACTTGTGCCCCTTTTAATACTTGAAAATTATTGGAGGGCAACCAACCCCCCTCTCACGCCCACCATTACCCCAAACACATGCAATCAAAATTTTGAGATAACCATTTTGTTCAAAGTAATTGAAAGTTCTGGCAAATAGGTCTTTGAGGATGATAACACCCTCAGAGCCCTCAGAGCAAGGGTTGTAAGTTATACCCTGGGGGCATATAAGGTTTTTATAGAAAGCGTTGTCGTGAAAACTTCAAGAAGGACTCATTTGATTGGAAATTGAAAGGACTAGCTCCCTTTTCACTAGTCGATAGTGATTGAGGGGCAGCTCAACTATTGAGGGCAACCTCGTACGCCCATCATTTTCCTAAAAACATCCAATCAAAATTTTGAGATAGACCTTTTGTTGAACGTAGTTGAAAGTTCTGGAAATTAGGTATTTGAGGATAACACCCTCCCCCCCCCCTAACGCCCTCAAGATAAAGGCTGTAAGTTATGCTCTGACGGCATATAAGGTTTTTATAGAAAGGGTTGTCATAGAAAGTTCAAAAAGGGCTCATTCAATTGGAAATTGAAAGGGCTAGCGCCCTTTTTAATAGTAGAAAGGGATTGGAGCATAACTGACCCCCTCTCACGCCCGCCATTTCCCCAAACACATCCAATCAAGATTTTGTGATAGCCCTTTTTTCAACGTAGTTGAAAGTTCTATAAATTAGGTCTCTGAGGATGACAACCCCCCCCCCACCAGCCCACAGGATAAGGGTTGTAATTTATGCCGTGGGGGCATATAAGATATTAAAGAAAGTGTTGTCATAGAAACTTAAAAAATGGCTCATTTGATTGGAAATTGATAGGGCTAGTGCCCCTTTTAATAGTCGAAAGTGATTGGAGGGTAACTAACCCCCCTGTCACGCCCACCGTTTTCCCAAACACATCCAATCAGAATTTTGAGATAATTATTTTGTTCAGCGTAGTTGAAAGTTCTGGAAATTATGTCTTTGAGGATGACAAACCCGCCACGCTCTTCAGGGCAAGGATCTTAAGTTATGCTCTGGGGGCATGTCAGGTTTTTATAGAAAGCGTTGTCGTGTAGCACAAGGTAACGTGGTGGACTAGCTGTTCTTAAGATGATAAATGATAAACATGTTAATAAGGAAATGGTATTTGAAAGTGTGGTATTAGAGTTCAGTAAGTCTGGACAGAAGTTTTCTATGGTTATAATTTATCGTTCCTCTTCAGGTGTAGTGCAGAATTCATGAATTTATTGAAAAAACAGGTGGATAATCAGGATGAGGATAATAAGCCTTTGTTCGTGTGAGGTAACTTAATACGAACCTTAGCAGAGCGAATACATATCCTAAAATTTGTTTTTTTCAGAATGTGATGCCTTGTTATTTCGTGTCTCTTGTGGTAAATATTTGCTATCGGATTACTGCTAGCTCTGACTGGTTGATTGATAATTTTTTGCAGAATCAAGTAACATTCAGCTTCAGTTATGATTAAGGATGTTTCTGATAACTTTCGAGTTTTGCTGTGTTTTAATAAATGTTTGCCGACAGGGGAGTAGAAATCCTAGACCACAAATTGATCTGCTGGAGATTGATAGAGAGGCTTTAGTCTGATCCAAAAGGAATTAGGAATGTGTAAGCCTGCAAGCTCTTGCTCTAGTTATCGCCCTATAATGGTTTCGTGTGTATTTAGCAAAACTTTTGAATATGTAATCCTCATACATATAACAAGTAAGTGTGATTTCACTCCGTTTCAATTTGGTTTCCGTAAAACCAGGGGTTGTAGCCAGGCACATTTTCTCTTAAGCAAAATCATGAAACATGCTGTTATGAATCAACAGTTTCTATTTATTGTATCGGTTGATATTACTGGTGCATTTGATAATATTGTACATTCCCAGGCATTGTATTCTCTATTAAGGACTGGGGTCAATTTATCAGTTGTAAAATTACTAGGGTATTTTTGAGAGAAAAAGGTTTTATTAAAAAAAATATAACACATTAACAACAAAACCCGAAGTTTATTAAACTTGTATGGGTACACATCACCCTTTACAAAACCCTACATACAAAATTACTACCAGCCAGCCTTAGACCCCCCCCCCCCCAAAAAAAAAAGGACAAATAATAATAATAAGAAAATAAATAAATAAAAATAAACGAAATAAATTAATTTCTAATAATTTCACGACCTAATTGGATACCGAAGACACAAAACTAAAAATCATTCATTCTATTCTACCTCCTCGTCGCCCTCCCAAAAAAAAGTGTCACAATCACTTGAGAGAAAATTCGCCCAGCAAGGATTAAAACTCATATGTAGACAAACACTGTCCTTTTAATTTACTACGAAATTCATTTAGCTCATCAATTGTTGAAATTGCCTGCGTTAATGGTTCCCATACCCGAGGACCAACATGTCTTATGGAAAAAGCGGATCACTTTGTAATGACCTGAGGTCGCCGAACTGGTTTTGATGTTCTAGTCGAGTAACTATGAAAATTAACACCACTTGTAAACATTTCCCTAAAACACTCAGGTAATAATGCGTGTGCATATTTGAACATAAAAAGAGCATTATAAAAACGGAATAATCCAGCCATCGGTAATATATTTACTTGATTATTTCTATGTCTAACAGACATATTATGATTATCTCCAGTTAAAACACGTAGGGCATTATTTTGTAAACTTCTAAGGGGACGAAGGTGCATTAAAAACGTGCTTGACCACACAAGACAACCATATAGAAGGTATGGGTGAACAAAAGAAAAATAAAGCAATCTCATAATGTCTTTCGGAAAAAAGTGCTTCAGTTTCCTCATCATCCGAACATTTCTGGCGACTTTGCCACTAACACATGAAATGTGCTCTTTGAAGTTAAGGCACTCATCAAAAATCACCCCTAGATACTTTGTCGAAACTTCCCGAGGCAGAATATTTTCACCTAACTGTATTTTTTCAATCCAAGGGTAGTAATTGCTACTTCTCCCATACATTACAAAATGGGATTTTGCATGGTTTAGCTGAAGTCTGTTAACCCTCATCCATTTCTCAATGTTTAACATACCAGTCTGAAGATTGTGTATAAGCATTTCCCCGGTTTTTGCAGCAACAGTTAGATGCGTGTCATCAGCAAAATAAGGCAATATAGATTTTGATGCTCCAGTATCACGACATTTTAAATCAAAAGTCAGTCCATTGATAGCATTTCGCAGGTCATCAATATATATAAGAAACAGTAGTGGCCCCAAAACAGACCCTTGAGGGACACCGAATTCAACACTTTTAACTTGCGATTTAATTTCACCTGCACTAACAAACTGCTTTCTATCCTGGAGAAAACATTCCAATAGACGATAAAACATACCTCGAAAACCACAATTCCTCAGCTTCACCAGAAGAATTCCATGGTCCACTGCATCAAAGGCTTTCACAATGTCCAAAAAAACAGATGCAACTTTTCACCCTTGGTCCAGAGCATCGTTCACAAATGTCGTGAGAAAAAGAAGAGCTTGATCTGTCAACATTGCTTTACGGAATCCAAACTGAGTTTTACTAAAACACTTTTTATTCTCAAGAAAATCAACCATCCTGCCACTAATCAATTTTTCAAAAACTCTTGGTAAAACTGGCAGCAATGAAATAGCCCTATAATCATTCGGCAAATTTTTTCCCCGCCCTTAAAAAGCGGAACCACTCTAGCAATTTTCATAAAATCAGGAAAAACACCAACTTTTAGGCACTTATTAAATAGAACACAAACCTGGTCGCATATTTCCGAGAAAACATACTTAATTACACGCAATGAAAGGAAGTCAGCACCTGAAGCATTATTTCTCATGTTCCACAATGTGGTACGTAATTCACTAGCAGTCACTGGTTTCAGATATGCAGATACATCACTTTCCTCGGGTAAAAACTGGTGGTATGTTCCATCATCAGAAAATTTTCTCGTGGAGTTCGCTATCCGTTTACCAACAATAGAAAAATGGTCACACATATTATCTACAATCGAAGCATCAGTGTTGAAATTTTCAGGTAAAATTGAACTTTTGGAAGGGCTGAGAACAGAGTGAATTAATCTCCACGTTTGCCTGGGATTACCTGCACTTTTTTTAAACTCATTTCAATAATATTTAATTATCGCTTCTCGTAATAGGTTATTGAGTTCACAATTATATTTCTTGAATCTCACTTTCACCTCAGGAGACACTACAGAATATTTATATAGCAGTTTTCGATTTGATATGGCCTTCATCAGTCCTCTAGTATCCCAGGGTTTTCTAGGGGTAACATAAAAAGCCTGTTTTTTGATAACTGTACAACTTTTTTTTAGTAATTTAGTTATTTCTGAATACCAGAATGAAAACTTTTCATTCACTTGCAGATTACTACTTTCTAAAAATTCAAATTGAATGTTCTTTATTTTTCTTCTGAATATGTTAAGAGCCTCAGCATCAATTTTCAATGCAGAAATTTGTGGTGGTATATTCATAGCTGTAGGGACACCAAACTCTCTAATAACAACAAGAACACCAAAATGATCAGAAACATCATTCAAGATAACATCAGCAAAATCATACTTCACATTAACAAATATATTATCCAAAAGTGATTCTGAGCGCAAAGTCACTCGACTACATATATTAACTGTCGGTCTTAAACCGTAACCCAACATAACATTTAAAAACTCACAAACTCTCGGGTTTACATTTACTGAAAATAGATCAAGATTAAAGTCTCCACAAACAAAGCATGGGCGATTTAAACCTGACAACTTATCCATTTGCCGCTCCAGCAAATCATCAAATTCCTGCACATTTCCAGATGGAGGTCGATAAACAACCACCACAAAGAAAAATTTTCCTGACTTACAAAGTTCAACCACCATTGATTCAAAAACCTTCTCTTTATTCACACGTAGATCATTCCGTATTTTCATTGTAATATTCTTCCTGCAATATAAAGCCAATCCACCATGTAATCGTGATTCCCTATTCTGCGCCACACAGTCATAACTATCAATTTCAAGTAGACTAATTGTATGAT
The DNA here is from genome assembly GCF_049724085.1 of Artemia sp. Qi Xiang Cuo. Taxonomy (NCBI): domain Eukaryota; kingdom Metazoa; phylum Arthropoda; class Branchiopoda; order Anostraca; family Artemiidae; genus Artemia; species Artemia sp. Qi Xiang Cuo. The sequence continues at coordinate 71,663,583 of NC_142804.1, forward strand.
TACGAAGCCACGTTTCATTCAATGCAAGCACATCCAACTCAGAAAACTTACATAGTTCGGTTAAAAAAATTAAATGAACTAGAAAGACCTTGACAATTCAAATGGAAAATGCTCAAACTTGGCTGACCCATAGTAGATTTATTTCCAATATCAACTGGAAATTTATATTTAACCACTGGAAAATACTCCATCGTTCCTTCATCATAATCCGGATTTAAGACCCCATTCCCCAGAACATCCCAACTCAACGAATTTCTCTCAAGTTTTTTCAATCTATTATTGTCATAATCCAACTCATTTTTTAAAGACACAAGCTTAGGAGGCAAACGAGGAAACTCATAGAAAAATTAACTCTACTTAAAACAACCACAAGTGATCTCCAGTATCCAGGAGGGTCGCAATCAATAACAAAATAACAAAAACTGAAAAAAAGACAAAATAAATTAAAAATAAAATTTATCATAAATAAAATACAAAATAAAAAGATACAACATAACATAAATAGTGACGAAAACCACCCTGCCATTTCATCATAAACAATAAGTACAACAACATGGAACCCTCCATACAAGACAGTAGAACACGTTCCACCGTCTCGTACAAAAGAAACTCCCCGCCACTGCACCCACTGCCCATACAACATAAAAAAAAACTCATGGAAAATAAAAAGGGAAAAATCTCACTCAAATTAAAAAATACAGGATAATGCAATCGAGGAAAAATATAATTGGTTTTCTTCATCAGGCACACACTTGTGCTAGTGCCGCTAACCACGAATACAAAATTCATCTTATAATAGCAAAAAATGACTAAACATCAAAACAAAACAAAATGAAATGCTAGAATCAACAATCAAGTAGCTCTGGTATTGGCTCATTATACATATATTTATTTCACTTTTCCAACACCTTCTCTCTCAATCTGAATGAAGGGAGGAACAGTATTAGATACCCAAGCTGGAATACTCTTTCTACTCAATTTAGATTTAGTCTCGTAGAGTCTCTTCCGCGCTTCACGAACACACAATGGAGCATCATCGCTGACGTAAACATTATTCATAGCTGTATTTGAACCGAAAGTCTTATTCTTAAGTTTTTTCCCATTACGTAAAATCATTAACTTCGCCTCGCGTGATTTAACATTCACTTTGAAAAACTTTTGCTCTTTTTTATTCGTCACAATTGTAAATTCTGGAACCCTTGTTAATTCTAAACCACTGGTACATATTTCTTGAAATAAACATTTAGCAGTGGCTACATCATCACAAACCGTATTCCACACAATAATGTATTTTCTGTAGATAAATATTCCCCTGACATTAATCTTGCCGACAACGAAGACGTCATTTCACGGTAATATTTTGCTTCAGTGGATACAATATTCATTTGCGTTTTTAGTGAAATTACTTCTTCATTTACTGCATCGCAATTTTTACCAACTTGAGCAACATTGGATTGTAAGATAGCATGAGCATTTTCCACAGAAATTAATCGATTTTCTAGATTAGCCAATCTCGTGTCAATTGATTTTAATGTACTTTGAGACTCCATTACAATTTCAAGAATTTTCGAGAAATGGTCCGCTAATGACTGGATCAAAGCACGATTTATTGACTTTTGCGTTGAAGATGAATGCCCAGATTCGTCATGCGAAACCGATCCAAATTGGTCCTCTGATTTACGATTAGGCTTATTCCTCGTCATCACAAACCAGTAAATAAAAAATTTGAATATTCTTACCGGAAAAAGTACTTCTTATTTATCCACGTAAGTAGCGTCGTGCAGTTCGCTAAGCCGTTAATGCACGGCTAACACTTAAATTGCCAAATAGAAACTCTTCAAATCTTCGCATTGGAAACCTCAGCTAATAAATTGGCTTCTGTTTATGCGTAATCATTAATTAGCAGACTCCTTACATAAAAAAAACTTGTTCGCATTCACAGAACAAAACTCCGCCCACTTTGCTATTTCAATTCATTTTATCTCACATCAACCTAGGTTAAAAGCACTAGCCAAACGATGTTACTCGGCTGATAGCTGATTCATAACTGACTATATTGGTATAGTCTTCCAAATGTCCGTATTAAATGGAATAATGATGTTTCAAATTTGATTTCTGTCCAGGGAGTACGACAGGGAGGGGTGCTTTCAGCTTATATTTTTAAATGTCCTTTAGGAGGTTGTCTTCGTAGTCTTTCGCCAAGTTATTATTATAAAGATTTAGGTATTAGTCATATTGCTTATGCAGATGATGTCCTTCTAGTCAGTCGTACACCCCAAGGTCTGATTAATAATCTTAAAACGCTGTCTTCGGCATTGAGTAAGGCAGGTCTGTATATTAATAACTCTAAGTGTGAATTTATATGTTTTAATAATAAGTCAAGTCATTCTCTTTATTATGATTCTTTGTGTCTATATTCTAAGGGCCGTATTAAGTGGTTAGGTATTTCTTTTGCTCGCTCACTAGCTTCAACCTGCTCACTTATTATAAATGATTGTATTCAAAATATCAGGATTGCCTACGGTAAAATCTCTCCGAATCGCGGACGGTTCAACCGGATGGCACTTGGTCGCCTATATAGTGCATATTGTTCCCCTGCTATTTATTATCTACGTGGTTTCAATCACATTTTCCGTAATAAGGATAGGAAGAATAAGGATAGGAAGGAAATTTGCAAAATTTCTGATGTACCTCCCAAGGCGCACCCGAAATCGGTACATCATAAATAATTTGTCAGTTAATTTTTCAGTCTGCCCTGCCTGTCCCTTTTGGGAGGATGTCTGAGCAAAGCATTGGTCTTTATGATCAATTAGTTTTTTTTTTTTTTAATTTAAGTGATCTTCCACCTATTTTGGATACCAGTTAATGTGATGTTAATGGGGTTTTATAATTACTATGAATCTTTCAGTGTGTGTCCTAGGTTTGAGTTTTTTGGAAGGTTAATTAAAAAAAAAAAAATTCCGCAAATAAGTTTTTCAAAAAAAAGTAAAGAACTCCATTAAACCAAAAATGAACAAAAATAAAACCAAATAATCTGCCAAAAAATGAAACCCAAAACAAACAAAAATTAAAATAAATAACAGAGTCAAACTCAAAACGAGCAGAAATTAATAAGAGCAGGGTTCTAAAACCCTATGCTTTTTAAAAGCCAGAATATAATTTACAATTTACTGAAAAAAATTCAAATGAATCTACTGAAAAAATGCGCATTGTCAGTTCAATATACATACGCTGATATTTATTCCTTAAAATCTTAATTAATTTTCGGTTTCTTAAAGTTATAAATATGAAACATTTAAAAGAATTTTTTAAGTAAAGTATTTTTCAGTAAAGTATTTTGTGGAAATTTTTTTTTTAATTATTTTCTATTCGTTTTATATTAACATAGTCTTTTTCAGGAAAAAAGACTGAGCTTCTTTTTTTGGTCGCTTTTGACTATTAATAAGAGCACTAGCGCTCTCAATTAAAGAGGGAAAAAAGGGAAAAGAATACGGCATTGGACTTTACAATCCCTACCGGCAGTGCTGATCTCCGTTTCTTGACCCTTCAGCCTGGAAGTGCAATGAGGGGTTGGGGGCAACCAATCGAATGAGCCCTTTTTGAAGTTTCTACGACAACACTTTCTATATAATGCTTATATACCCAAAGGGCATAACTTACAACCCTTGCCCTGAGGGTTGTGGGTGGATTGTCATCCTCAAAGACCTAATTTCCAGAATTTTAAACTACGTTGAACAAAATAACTATCTCAAAATTTTGATTGGATGTGTTTGGGGAATGGTGGGCATGAGAGAATGGCTAGTTGCCCTTCAATCTCTTTTGACAATTCAATTTCCAATCGAATGAGCCCCTTTTGAAGTTTCTGCAACAGCGCTTCCTATAAGAGCCTTATATGCCCTTATGGCATAGATTACAACCCTTACCGTGAGTAGTAACCATCTTTTGAATTTGCGTACAGGTATAGCAATTTCCATGTTATTTGCGTACAGGTATAGCAATTTCCTATGCTATTCTGGGCCTTTATGTGGCCCCTCCGTACCAAACAGGTTTTTCTGGTAGTCCTATTCTACAGGGGCATTACACCTTTCAAAGTGATTTACGCAATTTCTAGTTCAAGGTATAAACATGTTTTTTTTTACCATCTATTGAATTTGCGTACGCCCCCGTACCAAACAGGTTTTTCTGGTAGGACCTTATACTTTGCGTAC